>NC_138293.1:86265000-86457500 GCF_965601325.2 Salmo salar | reverse complement strand
TACTACCTACTGGACTGTAGCTCTCCAGGAACAGGGTTGGAGAGCCCTGATTTAGAAGAAGAAAACAGACGTAACCTCAAATGTTTGTTTTCAGTTTTTTAATAATGTCAACATTGTGTTTTTTGCTCATTAAAATATGTTCACTTAATTCAAAAGGACATGGAAAGAGACGAACAATAACAACAAAGGTTCCCAAAATAAACAGGGAAAATGGGAATAATATCAAAAATATTTCAGGATATTTTCAATGTTTTTGTATTGTAAAACCAAGTATTCCAGTTAAGTTGTTTTGGTAGTTTTACACACTTTAAACAGATGTAATTTTAAGTGTTAAATATTGAGGCCTAAGTATTTGTTTACACTGCCCGGTGACACTGCCTGGTCACTAAGCATGTTAGAAGAGGGAACCCTTGTCTTGACATGCCCATTTCAGTAGGTTTTAATACTTTTAAAGACATGCTCCGGTACTTTAGCGACTGCTAAGTATTTGTTAAACTTCCCACTTTGGGCTGGATGTGTCAATATGTAGTTCAAAAATGCATACTCTATTCACAGAATGACTGTCAGTTAGCCATTTAATGTGTAGTTTAAAATGAACTTTTCTCTACATTTTCCCCCCAGCAATTCAAGTTCTAGCCAATGAGCTTTAGCCACATGCCATTTGAGTGACAGCTAGCTAGATGCACACACAGCAGAACTAGAAAGAGAAATTACATGGGGCACATATCTGCACATATGCAACGTAGTACGCAGGGACCACTTTTGTCTCATGAATGCTGCTTTCAGAACTACTGGCTAAAAACTATACAAAAGTACTGGAGAATGTCTTTAAATGTAGGTGTGTGTGTGTGTGTGTGTGTGTGTGTGTGTGTGTGTGTGTGTGTGTGTGTGTGTGTGTGTGTGTGTGTGTGTGTGGTGTGTGTGTGTGTGTGTGTGTGTGTGTGTGTGGTGTGTGTGTGTGTGTGTGTGTGTTAGTGGGGGATACAGTACTACTGAAGCATGACAGTGACTTGATGTCTGCCTCTCTGTGCACAAGACGGGACATGCTGCCACATTATCACTGAGCTGTTTACCGCCAGAGATCTTCATACTGTAGTCGGCATTGAGATCCTCATCGGGGGCAGGCAGGTTAGCGCCAGACACATAAAAGTTACTTAGACTGTTTTCACATTTTGAGATTTGAATCTCAATACTGGTGTTTCAGCATATTCTAGTTTGGTGTACAACTTTTTTCCAAATACAAGTCCTCAATGTCCCTCGTCCCAGACAGAGCCCATATAAAACCTTCAACTATATGCTACGCTTGGACTTTTCATAGTCTGCTTGGCTGCAAGTGAGCAAGACGGGGGACCCTTGTTTTCCAAAGACCAGTTAATGGTGCACAACAAAGCACCATAGAGGCTAATTCTGCCTGAGGGAAATCCACAAGCATCTATCTCTGAGGCTAGGCTAAACTAGGCTAGGCTAACAAGTGCGTTCTTGTGAATTGCGGTTTACTGAAATACCTGTGTTCCTTCTTGGGGACATAAACAATGAATAAAGCCTTTAGAAATGAACAGTTTATTTTTCCCCCTTCTCCTCTCTGTGGTAATCATGTGTGTGTGGTTGATCTGAGGCAGGCTCAGGGGATGTTTGATGTTCGCTGCAGCACAGAAACAAATGTTAAGGTTTCAGCTAACTGAAACTGTTTATCAGTGCTTTTTGTGTGGGGAGCGGGGGTGTTGAGGGTCAGAGAATGGAGAGGGGATTTAGTAAGTCTGCCCAGACCTACAGCTGCTTAGACTGTCTGACATTCGTAGGGTAAAGCCTTTGATTGACTTCGATGGTACAAACGAGTTTTAATCTTCAAAGATTTTAATCTGGGGTTTAATCTGTCTGTTAAATCACAAGCAGTTGGGGGGGATGGGTGGTAACAGTCACGTACTTACAGAAAAACAACAACAGAAAGAGTATAAAAACATTTACAAACACAACAGAAAAATGACAATTTCACTAAGCAATAGAGCCGAAACAAAGCATGGTAAATGTCAGCCACCTTGCTTTTCAATTACTGAAAACAGTTCTCTTCATTTGGTGACTCGGATGTCATTCACAGCAAGCACCACTGGAGTAGTGCTGAGGTGCTACGGAGCAAAATAATTGCTTCTACTCTTTTTACATAGTTCAGTTATCACAAGGGGTGCACAGCAATACACCCCCATTTCAGTGCAGAGCCCATTTTAGAGTAGACACAGCAGGGATTAGGTCACTATGACCCTGTTGTCTCTCTGCCTGGCCCAGCCTCGCTTGACCTTTGACTTGCTGTGGAGAGTGGGAGCACTCAGTAGCGAGCCGCGGGGCGCCAGTCCAGCAATGTGATTGTAGAAACAAAGCAGGAGGTGTGGAAATAAGAATAAAGGCACTTTAAAAGGCTACCTTATTTTCAAATAATAATTTCAAACATATTTTAATGTCTGCACAGTTAAGTATTGGTTCCATTTCTCAATTGCTGACACATGGCTGGCCGGTCCTCTCTTTCTCCTTTACTGTCACCAACAACTCTAGCTGGTGTCTAGTTCGTGAGGGAAGGAGTAGCTAGAGGTACTTAGTCTTACCCTCTGGGTCTGAGTAGCAACAGAGATGGGTGTCAGAAATAAGAGGGCTTATGAGAGAGAGCCATGTTGTTGTACGGCGTGCAATGATCCTGTATTAGCAGCACCTCGTACTCCAGGCCGCCATTTTGAACCACAGCCGGCTCCGGCTGCTTTTGGGGCATCGCCCCCCCAATGTTGGGACCAGCCTTGACTCCCTCCAGCTCCAGCTGGGCTGGCTCACACTCCAGATCCAGGTGGCCCTTGGCCCGTTTCCTCCTTATGTAGCACACCACCCCCACAGCGGCTGCAACCAGGACTAGGAGCAGCAGGATGGCCAGAGCCGGCACCAGCATGGTGGTCAGCCTCTTGTCCTCCACCTGCCTCCCTGTGGCAGTGTGCTGCTGGGCCGCTGTGTGGGCCTCCGTGCAGACGCTGTCCCCACCGCTGAAGTCGCCAAGCGGGCTGGCGCACACTGTGTAGGTGGAGTTGGGCCGCAGCCCCCTCAGGGTGTACTCCGGGTAGGAAGCGGGCACGCTGAGCTGCATGGGACGCCGGTCGGGCCCCGACAGGTTGCGGTATGTCAGACGGATGCCACGGATGTAGGGCCGGACCTTGATGTAGCGGTGCAGGTCCAGCAGGATGGAGGAGCTGGTCACCAGGCGCGAGCTGATGTCGGGGGTGTCGGCGGTGACAGTTGCCGTGGAAATGTCATTGTTGTTGTCATTGTGGTCCTGATCAGGAGGGGGGTGGGAGTGGTGGCGGTTCTCGCAATAGGTGCCGTAGAAGCCACGAGGGCAGGTGCACTCCAGATGGCCTTGCCCGTCCAGCCGACAGGTGCCCCCATTCAAGCAGGTCTGGGAGGGGCAGAAGAAGTCCACCTCTGGGTCTTGGCTGCTGCTGCTGGGAGAGGCAGGGACGGGGAGCAGAGGCTGGCTGTCTGTCCCAGTTGAGGTGTCCTCCTCGCTGGGCCCTAGTGCAGGGATGGCTGGGGAGGTGCTAGGCAGGGTGGTGACCGGAGGGGGCATGGTGGTGCTGGTTCTGACTGTGCTAGCGGTGACCGTAGTGGTGGTGGGGCAGCCAAACTCCCTGTGCTCCAGCCTCTCCAGCACCTTCCCAGCGTTGAGGGGAGGGAAGTGGCAGCGGGTCTCCTCCGTCCTGCCCAGAGTCACCCCCTGGTTCCTGAGCCACCCGGGGAACCAGGCCAGGGTGCACAGGCAGTTGAAAGGGTTCTCGGCCACCGTCAGCTTAGTCAGGTGAGGGAAAAGCTGTGCGAACCCGTCGGGCAAGCCCTGCAGACTCAGGTTGCTGATGTCCAGCTCCTGAAGTTCGCTCAGGTTTTTCAGGTCCTCCAGCTTCAGTGGGCCCATGGGGTTCCCGGACAGGCTCAGGTAGATAAGGCCCCGGGCCTCCCTCAGCGCCAGGGGGAAGGAGCCCAGCTCGTTGCCAGAGATGTCCAGTTCGTGGAGGTTCCCCAGGCTGGCCATCAGGTCCTCGTTCAGGCTTTCAAGGCCCAGGCCGGCCAGCTTCAGAGACTCCAGATTGGGCATCTGGAGGTCGGCTGACCCCAGGGATGGGAGGGTGTTGAAGCGGAGGTCCAGCAGCAGCAGTCTGGGCATGGCTAGGGTGGGGAGCGAGGTGAGCTGGTTTCCCTGCAGCTTGAGCTCCAGCAGCTGCTCCAGGCTGTGGAAGGCGGCAGGGTGTATAGTCCGGATGTGGTTGCTGTAGAGGTACAGCCTCTCCAGTAGGGCCATGCCTGCAAAGCTCTCCTCTGACAGATAGGTGATCTGGTTTGCTGAGAGGTCCAAGTTCCTCAGTGAAGTCAGAGGCTCAAAAACCCGGTCGGGCAGTACCGTGACTTTGTTCTGACTCAGATCCAGCATCTCCAGGCTCTCCATCCCCACAAAGTCTTCCTCCGCCAGGGTCTCGATGCCGTTGGCGAAGAGGTAGAGGTTCTTGGTGGGTTCCGGGACGCCGTGGGGCATGGTGGCAGAGCGGCGCTGGAAACAGAAGATGGATTCTGGGGTGGAGCAGGTGCAGTCCTGGGGACAGTCGCTGGCCAGAGTCCTGCCGGGGAGCCGGAGCAAGAGGAGAAGGAGGAAGGGCGTCAGTGGAGGGAGGAAGAAGGCCTTCATGGTGCCACTGGAGTCACTCTCTCTCCTCTCTCAGCCTGAAAGGACAGATCAAGGACAAGGTCAGCTATAGAAAGAGATGCTTTAAACGCAGTGCCACTGAGTAATAGAATACACAGACAGAGACAAGTCTTATCTTTGTCATGTCTTGCTGGAAACTGTGAAGGACATGGGAAAGGAAGGCAAGGTGTTGAGGTGTTGAACATAGAGACAACCTAGAGATGTAGGACATAGAGACAACCTAGAGGTGTTGAACATAGAGACAACCTAGAGGTTTAGGACATAGAGACAACCTAGAGGTGTTGAACATAGAGACAACCTAGAGGTGTAGAACATGGAGACAACCTAGAGGTGTGGGACATAGAGACAGCCTAGAGGTGTAGAACATGGAGACAACCTAGAATTATAGGACATAACGACAACCTAGCGATGTAGGACATAGAGACAGCCTAGAGGTGTAGAACATAGAGACAACCTAGAATTATAGGACATAAAGACAACCTAGCGATGTAGGACATAGAGACAGCCTAGAGGTGTAGAACATAGAGACAACCTAGAATTATAGGACATAAAGACAACCTAGAGATGTAGGACATAGAGACAGCCTAGAGGTGTGGGACATAGAGACAGCCTAGAGGTGTGGGACATAGAGACAACCTAGAGGTGTGGGACATAGAGACAACCTAGAGGTGTGGGACATAGAGACAGCCTAGAGGTGTGGGACATAGAGACAGCCTAGAGGTGTGGGACATAGAGACAGCCTAGAGGTGTGGGACATAGAGACAGCCTAGAGGTGTGGGACATAGAGACAGCCTAGAGGTGTGGGACATAGAGACAGCCTAGAGGTGTGGGACATAGAGACAGCCTAGAGGTGTGGGACATAGAGACAGCCTAGAGGTGTGGGACATAGAGACAACCTAGAGGTATGGGACATAGAGACAACCTAGAAGTATAGGACATAGAGACAACCTAGAAGTGTAGGACATAGAGACAACCTAGAAGTGTAGGACATAGAGACAACCTAGAAGTGTAGGACATAGAGACAACCTAGAAGTGTAGGACATAGAGACAACCTAGAGGTGTAGGACATAGAGACAACCTAGAGGTGTAGAACATAGAGACAACCTAGAAATATAGGACATAGAGGTATAGAAGTGCTAAATTGAGATATACAGCAATTCTGTACTATAACTACCCTTCAGATCTGTATAATGTGTCACAAATCTGTATAGATCTTTATGATGTATTAGTTTCTCTTTTTTCATGTGGTTAGCACAATATGTGGGGTTATTATCGTCGTCTAGACTGAGCACACATGAAGGATCAAAGACGTGGTCTCTTGACACAGGGCTCTTCAAACAATGGGCCGTAGTACGGCAGTGACCTCAGGGCTTTGAGTCATTTTCCACTGGACTCAGGGGAAAGAAATGTCCCTTTGCTACTCTCTATCTAATGTTGCCACAGTCTGACCAAGGTGACTTGAACTTGATAGTATTGTATCAGACACTGAAGAATGGATGTGGATCATGGATGTTGTTTTCCTTTCTGAGGTATTCTCCTAGAACAGATTGTTAGTTACTGTGGTAGCAGGTTTGGTAGCTGCTTCATTAACATAAACCTTGCTATAGGTCCTTGTAGTACTTGGTGCTGTGGACTGGTAAACACATTTGTCTGTCTGTCTGTCTGTCTGTCTGTCTGTCTGTCTGTCTGTCTGTCTGTCTGTCTGTCTGTCTGTCTGTCTGTCTGTCTGTCTGTCTGTCTGTCTGTCTGTCTGTCTGTCTGTCTGTCTGTCAGGGTCTGGACAGCCCACCCACTACCATTTACAGTTCTTCACACACTGTGGTTGAACAGGAAGCACATTTAACCATTTTCTCCATGTTTACGTCAAACTCTTTAGCCCGTGAAACCACGTTACAGACAAACGCACGAACACACACACAAATTGTTCAGATTACGATGTCTGAGGAAGGCCATGAAGCCTGTCAAGAACTCCAGTCACCCAAGCCACGGACTGTTACCATCTGGCATATGGAATCGGAGCATCGGGTCTCGGCCCAACAGGCTCCGAGACCGCTTCTACCACCAGGCCATCAGACTGTTGAACAACTGACCCTAGCTGTTTACCTGCACCTTAGAGACTGTTTACACTGACTCTCCACACGTCCAACCCTTGCACACAACTACACACCAACATACACAACCACACACATGCACACACATAGTCAACACTGCTGTTGGATTTGATACTTCTATTCAACTGCGTAAAGACACTACCCACTTTACATTTGGAACACAGTTCTACTTGATCATTACACATTCATCATCTATACTGTATATCTTATTAGATCCGTTTTATTACTATGGATACTACCTTCCTCTATGACTTATTATTTTAGATTCAACGTTTTTATTATTATTGATATAGATATTGTACTGCATTGTTGAGGGAGCTAGCGTGTTAGCATTTCACTGTACCTTTTATACCTGCTGTTAACTGTTTTATACCTGTGTTTGCTGTTTTATACCTGCTGTTTGCTGTTTTATACCTGCTGTTTTATACCTGCTGTTTTATACCTGCTGTAAGCTCTTTTATACCTGCTGTTAGCTCTTTTATACCTGCTGTTAGCTCTTTTATACCTGCTGTTAGCTCTTTTATACCTGCTGTTAGCTCTTTTATACCTGCTGTTAGCTCTTTTATACCTGCTGTTAACGGTTTCATACCTGCTGTTAACCGCTGTTAACGGTTTTATACCTGCTGTTTGCTGTTTTATACCTGCTGTTTGCTGTTTTATACCTGCTGTTTGCTGTTTTATACCTGCTGTTTTATACCTGCTGTCAGCTGTTTTATACCTGCTATTAGCTGTTTTATACCTGCTGTTTTATACCTGCTGTTAGCTGTTTTATACCTGCTGTTAACTGTTTTATACCTGCTGTTAGCTGTTTTATACCTGCTGTTAACGGTTTTATACCTGCTGTTTTATACCTGCTGTTTGCTGTTTTATACCTGCTGTTTTATACCTGCTGTTAACTGTTTTATACCTGCTGTTTGCTGTTTTATAACTGCTGTTTTATACCTGCTGTTTTATACCTGCTGTTTGCTGTTTTATACCTGCTGTTTTATACCTGCTGTTTGCTGTTTTATACCGCTGTTTGCTGTTTTATAACTGCTGTTTATACCTGCTGTTTTATACCTGCTGTTTGCTGTTTATACCTGCTGTTTTATACCTGCTGTTTGCTGTTTTATACCTGCTGTTAGCTCTTATACCTGCTGTTTATACCTGCTGTAAGCGGTTTTATACCTGCTCTTAGCTCTTTTATACCTGCTGTAAGCGGTTTTATACCTGCTCTTAGCGGTTTTATACCTGCTGTTAGTACAAACAGCTCCTTGTTTCCCTCTCATTTCTCCACTTTTACAACTGTACCAAGTCTCTGTCTGTGACTGTAATTATGTGATATACGATATAGTGCATGTGTGCACATGCATCTGTGTGTGATTTAGCTTGCGGTGCTCTAAACTTGTGTCCTTATCGATATCCTGGAGCTGCTTTCCTGACAAACGCTCAGTATAAATAACCTAAAATTACAATATTGTCATTACTCAAAACTTTGGCAAACGCTCCTTACTAAACACGTCTGAGAAATACAGTAGAAACTCAGAGATGCTGAGAGAGGTGCTTTTGTATCCAAAGGGAGGATAGTGTCAGATGGGCATGTGAAGTAATTTACACCCCTGATTCACTTGAGACCCAGCATATTCAGGCCCGAGACAGAACACCTGTAAGATCACATAACTTAGACTTGAGTTGAAAGAGAGCGAGGGAAGGGAGGAAAGAAAGAGGGGGGAATGGCTGGCATATAAAGGGAAGACGAGTCACTCAAGTGAGTCATTGAAGACGTTTATCATCCTTCGTTCCGAGGATTAATCGCACGGGTTAGTGGCCTTGAGCGAGGAGAGAGTAAAATAAAGATTTTCAATCTTTCTTCATTCCTTCTGTCCTCCCCTTCTCTCTCTCTCTCTCCCTACTTCTCTCTTTCTCTCCCTCCCTACCTTTCTCTCTCTCGCTCTCTGGGCTTATAAGGACAGTGTGGGGGGTTTAATATCCGCAGTTCATGTTGGGGTGAAATACGCCAAGCTTAGTTTTATTGTACACTGCAGGGAGACTGCGACGGTGGCCATTATTTTCTCTCCCTTTAAACATGAGCCACGCAGACACAATCATCTGATTTATATTCAACTATTCCTTTTCCACCTGCAGTGTTTTCACTTTCTCTTTAACTCTGCTTTTATTTGGAAAGCAGGTTTCAACATTTAGATTGTTTTTAATGATTTAAGTTGACTGCTCGCTGTGTGAGTGGAAGTTGTAGACACCTTCAGGTTGAATTTCTTCACTTAAGGGAGTTTCTTAAGCGCTGTTTTAATGGTACTGGTTACTGTTTGGGGTACTACCTGGATTGTTCTTGTATAGTAGGGTTTGTCATGACAAATGTACACATAATACTCCCAGAGAACACTCTGTTCTGAGTTGCTTGAGGGGTTGAAAGGGTACAACACTAAAAATGTCCTAGACAATGACTGAAACTTTCCCATATTCATTTTCCTTTCTATCTCTCTCTTCCTTTCTGCCTCGCTGTCTGTCTTTACTCACTTGTAGCACTGACCCACCCGTTCAGCCAATGCACAACTTTGCTGCAACCTTGTAGCAACATTGTGAGGCAGAGATCACACTCTCCCATCTGAAAACACAACCCTGAGCTACAGAGATAGTGCCACCATGGTTACGGTAACTTCCGCCCTTACCCTTCCACTTTTTCCAAACATTGCCAGTCATTCTCAAGGTCCTCTCTCTCTCTGCTAACTCTTTGATATATGAGTCTTTTGCCTGCAGAGAGACACATTATCACGTCCTGCATTAGGTCATACTGTAGCCGCCTGCCCACACAAGTCATTATCTTATAGCTGATCACGCTGTTCAAGTTAATTACTGATTGAATTTATTCCACTTAGTCTAGTTGCTTCTGCGTCACATTGAAGAATAATCTGGTTGTTTGGTTGTGTGCCATTGCCACGTTGTTGCCAGAGTCTGGAAATCTTTTATCCACGTTTATCTGTCTGAAAAGTTGGCTCTGCTTCCTTGTCTCTCTAACGATGAATGAACCATCATCATCTTCACCTTTATCCCTCACTCTCTCTGTTCTCTCTCGTTCTAGCTCCTACTCTCAGCAGGCAACACAAGCTGTATGCGCCTGTGTGTAATAACACTGTTATAACCACTGAGCCCCACTGATGATGGACATGACATATGATGAACTTTGCAGAAGGAAACAGAGCAGGTTTTTTACATTCTTGCGGCTAGCGTTTCATTAATTCACTGGCAGCCATGCGATCTTTTCCTCCAAAAGCCGGTTTTAGTTGCGGCCGTATAAAACTACCAAAAATGCACAAGGCTTGTGCCAAGTAGATATTACGGTTGAAACGGAGCCACCGAGTACACTTGCACTGCATATCTGCAATCTGTTTTTCCTCTCTGGAGTTTCCCTGTTCTCTTTTACAGTTCTTTATTTCGCTTGTACATTTTCTTTACTGAAAAACACGGCCTCGAATGTCAAGAGTTGGAGAGGAGATGTAAGGGCTGGGAGGCAGGGGAAAGAGGAAGGAGGGGGGGGACACAAAGGCCATCAAAGTTAATTTCTAGCCCAGTATCATCCCTTCACATCACGCCACCACTGTGGTATGTATTTTCCTCCTCTTTCAGCATACCTCTCTTTTCTCTTTCCACTCTTCCTGGAAATCATAACACTTGATATGAAAAAGTTTTTTTCCCCTGTAGTTCCTTGAAACCGGATGACATTAAAGAAGAGAGGTGTAGTGGTAATATCTTGGATGCTTTCCCTGAGCTACACATTCCTATTGTTCCAAGTCATTACATGTTAAAGCCAAGGCTGGGCAGAGATGTATTGTTCTACAGCCAAATACCAATAAAGTAGCTTTAGTATTGTGCCATTGGGTCAGGTTAACAAAGTAGCCAGCAGCTAACTCACTAACAACTATCGACAGCCAACACCTGCTAACTCTGTGAGAAATACCTCTTAACTTCTGCCAACAGTGCAAAAAGTACTAACTTAGCTTTTCTTTTTGCCAACAATGCAAAAAGTACTGTGTTGGACCCAGTCAGCATTAGGTATAGACCTAGTAATTGTTTCTGGAAAATCTTGTTCAGACAGTGAAGATAGCATCTGATGGAGGTACAGTCTGCCATTTGACCACAGTGTAATGGGTAGTAGGGGTGAGGGGTCGCAGTTATCCCATGGGTTTAAACACAACACCTGGGGGAATGCATTATAATGGACTGATAATGGAATTCAGTGGATTGTAATGGATTTCTGCTCATGTAACTAACTGGTGGTCCGCCTGAACTGCACTTCAACATTACATGTGTATAGAACTTCCCTCACAGGAAAATAAAGTTCTTCTAAATTAAATAGAGTTTTCTACTAGCAGGTTCTTCACTATGACTTCATTCGGCTTATGTGTGACTTTGCTGAAGTTTCTAAAACGTGGCTTGAGTTTTTCCTTTGGTTAAGCCATAAAGTCAACAGAGAGACATGAACCCGGGCTCTTCTCATGATATACAGCCTATAAAAGTCAACAGAGAGACATGAACCCGGGCTCTTCTCATGATATACAGCCTATAATAGTCAACAGAGAGACATGAACCCGGGCTCTTCTCATGATATACAGCCTATAATAGTCAACAGAGAGACATGAACCCGGACTCTTCTCATGATATACAGCCTATAATAGTCAACAGAGAGACATGAACCCGGACTCTTCTCATGATATACAGCCTATAATAGTCAACAGAGAGACATGAACCCGGACTCTTCTCATGATATACAGCCTATAATAGTCAACAGAGAGACATGAACCCGGGCTCTTCTCATGATATACAGCCTATAATAGTCAACAGAGAGACATGAACCCGGGCTCTTCTCATGATATACAGCCTATAATAGTCAACAGAGAGACATGAACCCGGGCTCTTCTCATGATATACAGCCTATAATAGTCAACAGAGAGACATGAACCCGGGCTCTTCTCATGATATACAGCCTATAATAGTCAACAGAGAGACATGAACCCGGGCTCTTCTCATGATATACAGCCTATAATAGTCAACAGAGAGACATGAACCCGGGCTCTTCTCATGATATACAGCCTATAATAGTCAACAGAGAGACATGAACCCGGGCTCTTCTCATGATATACAGCCTATAATAGTCAACAGAGAGACATGAACCCGGACTCTTCTCATGATATACAGCCTATAATAGTCAACAGAGAGACATGAACCCGGGCTCTTCTCATGATATACAGCCTATAATAGTCAACAGAGAGACATGAACCCGGGCTCTTCTCATGATATACAGCCTATAATAGTCAACAGAGAGACATGAACCCGGACTCTTCTCATGATATACACTCTTCTCATGATATACAGCCTATAATAGTCAACAGAGAGACATGAACCCGGGCTCTTCTCATGATATACAGCCTATAATAGTCAACAGAGAGACATGAACCCGGACTCATCTCATGATATATGAACCCGGGCTCTTCTCATGATATACAGCCTATAATAGTCAACAGAGAGACATGAACCAGGGCTCTTCTCATGATATACAGCCTATAATAGTCAACAGAGAGACATGAACCCGGACTCTTCTCAATGATATACAGCCTATAATAAAAAGCAGGACGGCTGGTACTATTACAGGGTTGGGAAATGAAGAAGAGGTAGATGGAAAGACAGGGAAGAGTGTGGCTGGATGGATCTGCTGTGCTGGATGGCTGGATGGATCTGCTGTGCTGGATGGATATGTTGTGCTGTGTGGCTGGATGGATATGCTGTGCTGGATGGATCTGCTGTGCTGGATGGATATGCTGTGCTGTGTGGCTGGATGGATCTGCTGTGCTGGATGGATCTGCTGTGCTGTGTGGCTGGATGGATATGCTGTGCTGGATGGATCTGCTGTGCTGGATGGCTGGATGGATCTGCTGTGCTGTGTGGCTGGATGGATATGCTGTGCTGTGTGGCTGGATCGATCTGCTGTGCTGTGTGGCTGGATGGATCTGCTGTGCTGTGTGGCTGGATGGATCTGCTGTGCTGGATGGATATGCTGTGCTGTGTGGCTGGATGGATATGCTGTGCTGGATGGATCTGCTGTGCTGTGTGGCTAGATGGATCTGCTGTGCTGGATGTATCTGCTGTGCTGGATGGATATGCTGTGCTGTGTGGCTAGATGGATATGCTGTGCTGGATGGCTGGATGGATCTGCTGTGCTGTGTGGCTGGATGGATCTGCTGTGCTGGATGGATCTGCTGTGCTGTGTGGCTGGATGGATCTGCTGTGCTGGATGGATCTGTTGTGCTGGATGGATCTGTTGTGCTGGATGGATCTGTTGTGCTGGATGGATATGCTGGATGGATCTGCTGTGCTGTGTGGCTGGATGGATCTGCTGTGCTGTGTGGCTGGATGGATCTGCTGTGCTGTGTGGCTGGATGGATCTGCTGTGCTGTGTGTCTGGATGGATCTGCTGTGCTGTGTGGCTGGGATGGATCTGCTGTGTGGCTTTATGGATCTGCCTGTGTGGCTTTATGGATGTGCTGTGTGGCTTTATGGATCTGCTGTGCTGTGTGGCTGGATGGATCTGCTCTGTGGCTGGATGGGATCTGCTGTGCTGTGTGGCTTTATGGATCTGCTGTGCTGTGTGGCTTTATGGATCTGCTGTGCTGTGTGGCTTTATGGATCTGCTGTGCTGTGTGTAGAGAAAAGAGAAAAAGGGATTGGGAAAGAATAACAGGGAATGAAGGCTGGGGAAAGGGAAACTCTAGCAACAGTTGGAGGATGGTAAAAACAGACATTTTGCAAGTTTGCCTGGCGCAATAGAATAGTCCCTAAAGTGCAATCCCCGATCATCTGGCAGACTCAATCGAACACCCAAAGTATTTAAAAGAAAAAAAATACTATTTGAACCGAGATCTGTCACAACATAGACACATACAGCAGTATGCAGTACAGAACAAACATCAGCCAATCACACCTTTCCCTGAACAGAGGGAGCCGGAGGATACAGGCGCTGGAGGATACAGGCAAGAGACGGGGGACGGGTGTAGGGGAGCAGGGCCAGAATACACAAGATCAAGGGAGCCATGCAGTATAGATGGAGGTATGAGTGTCGGGAGAGGAGGAGAGAGAGGGGAGGCCGACATGAAAGAAAGCGAGAGAGACGTAAGGAGGGGAGCTATGTAGATGAAGTTTGGAATATTTTCCAAAGAAACCCAATGTTGTGATTCTTGCTCTCTGGGGTCTATGTTTATTTTACTGTGCCTCATTCTGACCAGGGTCCAGAGAATCTGATAGCCCAGAGGGAGCCATGAGGCCGGGGCAGGCAGAGAGGGAGCCATGAGGCCGGGGCAGGCAGAGAGGGAGCCATGAGGCCGGGGCAGGCAGAGAGGGAGCCATGAGGCCCGGGGCAGGCAGAGAGGGAGCCATGAGGCCGGGGCAGGCTTAGAATATGTGGACAACTATAAATACCTAGGTGTCTGGCTAGACTGTAAACTCTCCTTCCAGACTCACATTAAGCATCTCCAATCCAAAATTAAATCTAGAATCGGCTTCCTATTTTACAACAAAGCATCCTTCACTCATGCTGCCAAACACACCCTCATAAAACTGACCATCCTACCGATCCTCGACTTCGGCGATGTCATTTACAAAATAGCCTCCAACACTCTACTCAGAAAATTGGATGCAGTCTATCACAGTGCCATCCGTTTTGTCACCAAAGCCCCATATAATACCCACCACTGCGACCTGTATGCTCTCGTTGGCTGGCCCTCGCTTCATATTCGTTGCCAAACCCACTGGCTCCAGATCGTCTATAAGTCTTTGCTAGGTAAAGCCCCGCCTTATCTCAGCTCACTGGTCACCATAGCAGCACCCACCCGTAGCAAGCGCTCCAGCAGGTATATCTCACTGGTGAACCCCAAAGTCAATTCCTGCTTTGGTCGTCTTTCCTTCCAGTTCTCTGCTGCCAATGACTGGAACGAATTGCAAAAATCTCTGAAACTGGAGACTCATATCTCCCTCACGAACTTTAAGCACCAGCTGTCAGAGCAGCTCACAGATCACTGCACCTGTACATAGCTCATCTGTAAATAGCCCATCCAACTACCTCATCCCCATACTGTATTTATTTATTTATCATGCTCCTTTGCACCCTAGTATCTCCACTTGCACATTCATCTTCTGCACATCTACCATTCCAGTGTTTAATTGCTATATTGTAATTATTTTGCCACTATGGCCTATTTATTGTGTAACTGTGTTGTTGTTTGTGTCGCACTGCTTTGCTTTATCTTGGCCAGGTCACAGTTGTAAATGACAACTTGTTCTCAACTAGCCTACCTGGTTAAATAAAGGTGAAATAAAAGGTGAAATGTTCAGAACGGTGCAGATAGAAATGTATAGAATACAGACTCCACCACCTGCCACACAGTCATGTCTGTTCCACATCTGAGCTCAAATAGTATTTCAAATACTAGAGAAAAGTCCTTAAAGTGAAAACCACGCCCACCTGGCACTCCAAAGCAAACGCTCAAAGTATTTGGAAGATTTCGGACAGTGGTTGAACCCAGGTCTGCTATCATCCTGGGAGGAATGCAGCCGTTGAGCATCAGCTTCTCTCCTCCTAGGGCTTGTCATTTCCTCTCTGCTGTCTCCACCGCTCTTTGCCTCCTCTCTGTTTAAACTTGAAACATTCCTGTGCAGCAGCTGAGTTTGAAAGGGAGCTTCCTCCGAGTCTCATCTGTCTACAAACACACACTCGGCTCTTGCAACATTAGATTAAGAGGACGTTTCCCCTTTAGGAAAGCTATACATTTCCCAAGAAAAACGGGGAAAATCTCAACAGACTAGGGACTTGACTGACTGTATGTGTGGATGGAGTAAGCACAGAATGACACAGAACACTAGAGAGGACATACATGACTAAAATGACTAAAATGACTAAATACAGTAGTACATAACAATATGTATCTCTATGGGAGTAGGGCTTTCTTTGTTCCTACTCTCATTACACAACTAGAGTTGTAACATCTGTGCTCTCTGGGTTTGAATTGGACCGTATGTATTATAAAAAGCAGATGAATGTGCGGCGCTGCCGGTGCTTCAGGCCAGGAGCTAGCCTAGCTAGGCTGTGGTAGAGGAGAGTATGCATGGCAACATCTCTGCGTAACACTGTGCAAGAAAAACATGTGGCTGAGTGCTGAAAATGTAAATAAACAGAAGAGGAGCGGAGAAATGGAAGAAGGACTTTCTTTCTCTCTCTCCCTGCTCTCTCACTCTCTGTCCCTCTTTTTCTTCTCAAGACATAGAGGTAAAAGCAAGAAAACAGGGGGAACCAAAAGGAGAGAGGGATAGAAAACAAAGGTCCAACAAGCAGGGAGAAACAGAAAGAAGGGTCGGTCCTGTCACTAGTCAGTCAAGTGGAGGCTGAGATGGGTTTAAAGGTCTAGCCTGCATGAGAGAGAGTCGTGAAGCCTCAGCAATTATAGCTTCACAGGGCCTCCCAGGCCCAGGGCCCAATGTCAAGAGCCCTTAACTCCAGCGAAAGGACAGGAGCCAGGGCCATGTGGAGAAGCTGTCACTTCTAAGATCTTAACGCTGTGTCATCTTTCCCTCATGCCCCTGGCTGCGGTTCTCTAATGGTACGGCCCTCACGCTGTCCTAGCAGGGGGCAGTCCTGGTCAAAACCATCAATCTCAGACAACGGGGGTCAATGAGAGAAAGAAAGGGAGATGGAGGGAGAGAAAGAGCAGGAGAGAGAGGGGAAGATTAAACATCAGAGCCTAGTGAGAAAGGCAGGATGTGGAGGCGAAGCAGACCTGACATTCGTTAAGCGCCCGTTTGAAGGAATAAAATCTCCTGCCATCCATCAGGCTGGTAGTGAGAGCTGGGATAGCATGTTGGGATGTGGCCTGAGCAGGCCCTTTTCTTGTGGTGGGCCTGAAATATACCAGAGAGAGAGTTGTGTGCAGCAGCTTGCAAAGTTCGTTTCACGGTATTGCCGCCGTAACCCCCCCTTCACACCACTACAAAGATACTGTGGCTGCCAGAGGTTCATTGTCCCTGACAGATGTCGTAAAATCATTACCCCCTCCTTCCTTTTCTTCTCTCTATTCTCTATATTGCCAGATTAATCTTTGACTGAACTCTCTCTAAGGCTTGTTCCAGTAAAGTCAGAACGGACAGAAAGTTATTTGTGTCAGACTGAAGATTCTTCGCCAACTGTGCTTTCTCCGATGTCAAGATCCATCTCTTCTTACTACTAGGTTGCATAGCACCTTGGGAGAGAAAAGCAGTTTATAATTTACATTTGTTATTATCATTCACTGGATAACAAGCTGCAAGTGTACTTGGCATGGTCACCGAAAGCCTTGATCGTATTGCAGAAGAGGGAAAACAAGTTCTTCAATTTCTTTCTCTTCCTCCCCCGTCTCTTTCATATTAGTCTCTACCTCCTTTTCTCCATCAACAATTCCCTCTATCCATCCTCTCTCCCTCCCTCCCTCCCTCCCTCCCTCCCTCCCTCCCTCCCTCCCTCCCTCCCTCCCTCCCTCCCTCCTTCCCTCCCTCCCTGCTCCCTCCCTCCCTCCCTCCCTGCTCCCTCCCCCCTCAACCCTTATAGATTCAACGGCAAGTTAAACAAGTATGGCCAACGGTGCACAACATCATAAATACTTCAGCACATTTCTTACACAAGTACAAAATACTCTGCATTGCATTACACACGTTGCACAACGCTGTGGTTAGCATAGCTGACATTATTATACTGCATACTTCACTAACCTAGCTCCATGTTTTCATTAACTGTATACTTCACTAACCTAGCTACATGTTTTCATTGACTGTATACTTCACTAACCTAGCTATATGTTATCATTAACTGTATACTTCACTAACCTAGCTCCATGTTTTCAGTAACTGTATACTTCACTAACCTAGCTCCATGTTTTCAGTAACTGTATACTTCACTAACCTAGCTCCATGTTTTCAGTAACTGTATACTTCACTAACCTAGCTCCATGTTTTCATTGACTGCATACTTCACTAACCTAGCTCCATGTTTTCATTGACTGTATACTTCACTAACCTAGCTCCATGTTTTCATTGACTGTATACTTCACTAACCTAGCTCCATGTTTTCATTGACTGCATACTTCACTAACCTAGCTACATGTTGTCATTGACTGTATACTTCACTAACCTAGCTACATGTTTTCATTGACTGTATACTTCACTAACCTAGCTCCATGTTTTCATTGACTGCATACTTCACTAACCTAGCTCCATGTTTTCATTGACTGTATACTTCACTAACCTAGCTCCATGTTTTCATTGACTGTATACTTCACTAACCTAGCTCCATGTTTTCATTGACTGCATACTTCACTAACCTAGCTCCATGTTTTCATTGACTGTATACTTCACTAACCTAGCTCCATGTTTTCATTGACTGTATACTTCACTAACCTAGCTCCATGTTTTCATTGACTGCATACTTCACTAACCTAGCTCCATGTTTTCATTGACTGTATACTTCACTAACCTAGCTCCATGTTTTCATTGACTGTATACTTCACTAACCTAGCTCCATGTTTTCATTGACTGTATACTTCACTAACCTAGCTCCATGTTTTCATTGACTGTATACTTCACTAACCTAGCTCCATGTTTTCATTGACTGCATACTTCACTAACCTAGCTACATGTTGTCATTGACTGTATACTTCACTAACCTAGCTACATGTTTTCATTGACTGTATACTTCACTAACCTAGCTACATGTTGTCATTGGCTGTGCACCACACTTAAAGGTGGAGTTTCAGTTTACCAAACTATCCGGGGACATCAACAATAAGTGTCTTCGTGGATTGACCCGGCAGAATTCATTAACTCCCCCAGAACTCTGCTCTCTTTTCTTCTGTTCTACTTTACTCCCTCCATTTCCTCTCAATAATCCCCTTTCCTCCTTTTACCCATTTATCATTTGCTGCTCTCCGTCCTGTCTAGGGGGGCCCTGGTTTATGGGATGGCGCTGTCATGTTGAGGGACGACCCTGACTCGGTGCATTGTGGGTAACAGGGTCCAGCTGTGGTCAGGGGGAGGGGGGCACTGACAGTGGAGTTCGGATGGGTGGTGCGTGGGGGTGCTCCTGTTTCATCTCACAGGACAGCAGCTAGGGGGATGGGGGTAAGAGGAGGGGGTCACAGGGGGCAGATAGACCTCAACACCAGTGTTCCATGGCTGCTGAGGTGATCTTTTCTGATTGTTATGTATACACGTCCCTAGTGCTGTACACTGCAGTAAATCCATAGAAACTGCTTGAGCCCAATGCTAGTGGGATGCTGCACTGCTGCAGTGAATCTAACAGGGGTAACAGTGTTATACCCTGGAGGACTGATCTCTGGCTCTGTAGTAGTGGAGATCAGACTGTAATTAATGCTTTAGACTACTAGCATTGTTCCATTAGAAGACAAGGTCCCAGCATAAAAGGACTCTAGTAGCTAGGCACTCAGCATACTATCTCTCTGCCTAGTAACTCAGCATACCATCTCTCTGCCTAGTAACTCAGCATACCATCTCTCTGCCTAGTAACTCAGCATACCATCTCTCTACCTAGTAACTCAGCATACCATCTCTGCCTAGTAACTCAGCATACCATCTCTCTGCCAAGTAACTCAGCATACCATCTCTCTACCTAGTAACTCAGCATACTATCTCTCTGCCTAGTAACTCAGCATACTATCTCTCTGCCTAGTAACTCAGCATACCATCTCTCTGCCTAGTAACTCAGCATACCATCTCTCTGCCTAGTAACTCAGCATACCATCTCTCTGCCTAGTAACTCAGCATACCATCTCTCTGCCTAGTAACTCAGCATACCATCTCTCTGCCTAGTAACTCAGCATACCATCTCTCTGCCTAGTAACTCAGCATACCATCTCTCTGCCTAGTAACTCAGCATACCATCTCTCTGCCTAGTAACTCAGCATACCATCTCTCTGCCTAGTAACTCAGCATACCATCTCTCTGCCTAGTAACTCAGCATACCATCTCTCTGCCTAGTAACTCAGCATACCATCTCTGCCTAGTAACTCAGCATACCATCTCTCTGCCTAGTAACTCAGCATACCATCTCTCTGCCTAGTAACTCAGCATACCATCTCTCTGCCTAGTAACTCAGCATACAATCTCTCTCCCTAGTAACTCAGCATACCATCTCTCTGCCTAGTAACTCAGCATACCATCTCTCTGCCTAGTAACTCAGCATACAATCTCTCTGCCTAGTAACTCAGCATACCATCTCTCTACCTAGTAACTCAGCATACCATCTCTCTCCCTAGTAACTCAGCATACCATCTCTCTACCTAGTAACTCTGCATACCATCTCTCTGCCTAGTAACTCAGCATACCATCTCTCTGCCTAGTAACTCAGCATACCATCTCTCTGCCTAGTAACTCAGCATACCATCTCTCTGCCTAGTAACTCAGCATACCATCTCTCTGCCTAGTAACTCAGCATACAATCTCTCTGCCTAGTAACTCAGCATACCATCTCTCTGCCTAGTAACTCAGCATACCATCTCTCTGCCTAGTAACTCAGCATACAATCTCTCTGCCTAGTAACTCAGCATACCATCTCTCTACCTAGTAACTCAGCATACCATCTCTCTCCCTAGTAACTCAGCATACCATCTCTCTACCTAGTAACTCAGCATACCATCTCTCTGCCTAGTAACTCAGCATACCATCTCTCTGCCTAGTAACTCAGCATACCATCTCTCTGCCTAGTAACTCAGCATACAATCTCTCTGCCTAGTAACTCAGCATACAATCTCTCTCCCTAGTAACTCAGCATACCATCTCTCTGCCTAGTAACTCAGCATACCATCTCTCTGCCTAGTAACTCAGCATACAATCTCTCTGCCTAGTAACTCAGCATACCATCTCTCTCCCTAGTAACTCAGCATACCATCTCTCTACCTAGTAACTCAGCATACCATCTCTCTACCTAGTAACTCAGCATACCATCTCTCTGCCTAGTAACTCAGCATACCATCTCTCTCCCTAGTAACTCAGCATACCATCTCTCTACCTAGTAACTCAGCATACCATCTCTCTCCCTAGTAACTCAGCATACCATCTCTCTACCTAGTAACTCAGCATACCATCTCTCTGCCTAGTAACTCAGCATACCATCTCTCTGCCTAGTAACTCAGCATACAATCTCTCTCCCTAGTAACTCAGCATACCATCTCTCTGCCTAGTAACTCAGCATACCATCTCTCTGCCTAGTAACTCAGCATACAATCTCTCTGCCTAGTAACTCAGCATACCATCTCTCTACCTAGTAACTCAGCATACCATCTCTCTCCCTAGTAACTCAGCATACCATCTCTCTACCTAGTAACTCTGCATACCATCTCTCTGCCTAGTAACTCAGCATACCATCTCTCTGCCTAGTAACTCAGCATACCATCTCTCTCCCTAGTAACTCAGCATACCATCTCTCTACCTAGTAACTCAGCATACCATCTCTCTCCCTAGTAACTCAGCATACCATCTCTCTACCTAGTAACTCAGCATACCATCTCTCTGCCTAGTAACTCAGCATACCATCTCTCTACCTAGTAACTCAGCATACCATCTCTCTCCCTAGTAACTCAGCATTGTGTGTTCCTTCAGACTCCCTAACTGGGTTAGTCTCTGTTCACCAGCACCTAACACTGTTCACCAGCACCACCAGAGATGGCTACACACCAGTAAACACTGGTCACCAGCACCACCAGAGATGGCTACACACCAGTAAACACTGGTCACCAGCACCACCAGAGATGGCTACACACCAGTAAACACTGTTCACCAGCACCACCAGAGATGGCTACACACCAGTAAACACTGTTCACCAGCACCACCAGAGATGGCTACACACCAGTAAACACTGGTCACCAGCACCACCAGAGATGGCTACACACCAGTAAACACTGGTCACCAGCACCACCAGAGATGGCTACACACCAGTAAACACTGGTCACCAGCACCACCAGAGATGGCTACACACCAGTAAACACACAATGGTTGAGAGAGCATCTGCAACACATTGGTAACTGCAATGGCTCCTCATAGCATTGCAGTTGGTGAAACCTGTCATAGTCACTCATCTCTTCTTCCTAATGAAGTGTTTCCTAAACCCTCAACATTTCCACTGATTGGATATATTCGAAGAACTAGCACACCTGAATCAACTCGTGAAGTGCTTGGTGATTGGTTGACCAATCAGATGTGCTTATACTGAAACACATGAAATAGATGGAATGGCTAGGGGTGCTTGAGGAGAGGTTTGGGAAACCCTGGCCTAACTAATACATCTCATTAGATAATCATCACCTGCCAGGAAAACAAAGACTTGAGAGCAATGAGCCAGGAAAACAAAGACTTGAGAGCAATGAGCCAGATTACTATTCCTAGAGGTCAGGGGTCAGAGTCAGATTGGCTGTTTCCACTGCTGCTAAAGCGACTGTGTCCTTTGTGTAACCCTCCACCGAGACAGACAGATAACAGCCTGTTTGACACAGGCACACACACACACACACACACACACACACACACACACACACACACACACACACACACACACACACACACACACACACACACACACACACATGCTGAGACAGAAACACACACACCTGAGCCTCCTGCCCACCTACCGGCCCCACCGCCACAACAGGTGCACTTTCTGCACTCCTCCAGGGCATTTCGAAACCCAAAACCTCCAAAGTGTGTCTGTACAACTCATGCGACCCAGGCTAAATCCTCCGCGCTCCAGAGCTGCCTTGGCTGCTACATTCCCAGGGAGCGAGGCCGGGAGAGGAGAAGAGAGGCAGACGATGGCCAGGCCAGACAATAGTCTGTGTTAACAGATGTCTATACCTCCTCTGAGCTTTAAGGTCTGAGGTTCAGTTTAAACCCTAAAGGAAATGTTGTCTATTTCCTCTCCTATCTTTCTCTAAACATACTGCAGAGGAAGGGATTCTAGATGCCCGACAAGATCCCTTTGGATGAGATTCACACACACACTAACTCTCTGTCTTGCTCTTTGTAGATCGTATAGGTATTGACACATAGCTGCCGTCGCCTCCCTCAGTCAGCACTGATGAGGTGACCCAGCCCTGTGACCCTTGAACTTTCTGACTAATAATGTCCGTGAGGTCACAACCCACTCACATGGACACAAAGCAGCCCTCTGTTACACACCTACCATCCCTGTGGTCAATTGGCTGATTATCCAATCACAGCTCTTTATACAGACACGTGGTGAGAGACTAGCCCATTAGGCGTCTGATCTTTACCATACAAAAATATCTCATTCATACAAAGCGTGCAGAGACCAGAACAATGGATAGGTCTGTATCCTCCTTTCCTTTGTGATGGGTTTTGAACTAACGTTTGATCCCATACCCTAACACCTGTCTCTGTCTAGTGAAAAAAAAACTGGTTTCCTGATCTGATTCTGGATCAGATTTAAACTGTGACTTTTCTTCAGATAGAGACTGTCTCTGGTTATGGAGTCCCCTGTAGCTCAGTTGGTAGAGCATGGTGCTTGCCACGCTAGGATTGCCACGCCAGGAAGGGGGGACCAGTATGAGATCAAATGTATGCACTCACTACTGTAAGTGGCTCAGGATAAGAGTGTCTGCTAAATGACTCAAATGTACAACACTGTCCTGCTCCAGTCGTACACTGTATGTCAGTCAGGGACATAGAATTACTAGATAATGAACACAATTAGATTAGAATGCTAACACGCAGGTCTGATGTCAGTTAGGGACAGCTACTATACAACTGATACACTTGGTTTTCTGACTCTGGATCCGATTTAGATTGTGACTATTCTTGAGAGACTGGCTCTTGTCCTAGAAGGCTGGTTTGCCACTGTTCCCAGGTCAGTCAGTTTAAACAGCTACTAGCCCCCTGGCCTCTTTACTAAGTTTACAACTGACCCATACACGCTGACCCCAAGCCTTGGAGACCACTCTGCTTGACCCGAGCACCATCTGTCACACGCCAATGTGGCGTAAAAAGGCAAACCGACGTAGACACCTCTCTGTGTGAGAACTCTTTCTCTCCCCCTTTCTCTCCCTTTTTCTTTCTCTCTCTCTCTCACTGATGGCTCTTCCTTTGAGGTGGTAGGGGGTTGAGGAGTGAGGATTTGATGGCTTGTTGGGGAGCAGGAAGGCGTCACAGTGTTAAGCTGAACCCTGAAGGTCATGAAGGAGATATTTGTCCACAAGGGCCACTACTATATGGCCGTGTAGTCTGACTTGGGCTGGGATGCAGGAGGCTGGGATGCAGGAGGCTGGGATGCAGGAGGCTGGGATGCAGGAGACTGGGAGGCAGGATGCTGGGATGCAGGAGGCTGGGATGCAGGAGGCTGGTGTTAGCAGCTAGTACGGCGCAGGTCCTAATCCAGGCACTTGTCATCTCCCGTCTGGATTACTGCAACTCCCTGTTGGCGGGGCTCCCTGCCTGTGCCATTAAACCCCTACAACTCATCCAGAACGTCGCAGCCCGTCTGGTGTTCAACCTTCCCAAGTTCTCTCACGTCACCCCGCTCCTCCGCACACTCCACTGGCTTCCAGTTGAAGCTTGCATCTGCTACAAGACCATGGTGCTTGCCTACGGAGCTGTGAGGGGAACGGCACCTCCATACCTTCAGGCTCTGATCAGGCCCTACACCCAAACAAGGGCACTGCGTTCATCCACCTCTGGCCTGCTCGCCTCCCTACCTCTGAGGAAGCACAGTTCCCGCTCAGCCCAGTCAAAACTGTTCGCTGCTCTGGCACCCCAATGGTAGAACAAGCTCCCTCACGACGCCAGCACAGCGGAGTCAATCACCACCTTCCGGAGACATCTGAAACCCCACCTCTTTAAGGAATACCTGGGATAGGATATAGTAATCCTTCTAACCCCCCACTACCCTCCCCCCCAAAAAGATATAGATGTACTATTGTAAAGTTGTTGTTCCACTGGATATCATAAGGTGAATGCACCAATTTGTAAGTCGCTCTGGATAAGAGCGTCTGCTAAATGACGTAAATGTAAATGTACTGCTGTAAATGGGAAGGACTGAGGGGAAACAACAGACAAACAGTAGTTCATAGTCATTGAACACTGGTCACTGTAATAATGTTTACATACTGTTTCACCCACTTTATATGTATATACTGTAGTCTAGTCATGGATCATCCTATATAACTACTGCTGTACACACCTTTTCTATTCACATACTGTCTATACTGTCTAAACACACCATTCACATACTGTCTATACGCACACCATTCACATACTGAACATACTGTCTATACACACCATTCACATACTGTCTATACACACCATTCACATACTGTCCATACTGTCTATACACACACCATTCACATACTGTCTATACACACCATTCACATACTGTCCATACTGTCTATACACACACCATTCACATACTGTCCATACTGTCTATACACACCATTCACATACTGAACATACTGTCTATACACACCATTAACATACTGTCTATACACACCATTCACATACTGTCCATACTGTCTATACACACCATTCACATACTGTCATACTGTCTATACACACAATTCACATACTGAACATACTGTCTATACACACCATTAACATACTGTCTATACACACCATTCACATACTGTCCATACTGTCTATACACACACCATTCACATACTGTCCATACTGTCTATACACACCATTCACATACTGTCTATACTGTCTATACACACCATTCACATACTGTCTAAACTGTCTATACACGCCATTCACATACTGAACATACTGTCTATACACACCATTCACATACTGTCTATACACACCATTCACATACTGTCTATACACACCATTCACATACTGTCTATACACACCATTCACATACTGAACATACTGTCTATACACACCATTAACATACTGTCTATACTGTCTATACACACCATTCACATACTGTCTATACTGTCTATACACACACCATTCACATACTGAACATACTGTCTATACACACACCATTCACATACTGAACATACTGTCTATACACACACCATTCACATACTGAACATACTGTCTATACACACCATTCACATACTGAACATACTGTCTATACACACACCATTCACATACTGAACATACTGTCTATACACACCATTCACATACTGAACATACTGTCTATACACACCATTCACATACTGTCCATACTGTCTATACACACCATTCACATACTGTCCATACTGTCTATACACACCATTCACATACTGTTTATACACACCATTCACATACTGAACATACTGTCTATACACACCATTCACATACTGTTTATACACACCATTCACATACTGAACATACTGTCTATACACACCATTCACATACTGTCCATACTGTCTATACACACACCATTCACATACTGTCTATACACACCATTCACATACTGTCCATACTGTCTATACACACCATTCACATATTGAACATACTGTATATTCACACCATTCACATACTGAACATACTGTCTATACACACCATTCACATACTGTCCATACTGTCTATACACACACCATTCACATACTGTCTATAAACACCATTCACATACTGAACATACTGTCTATACACACACCATTCACATACTGTCTATACTGTCTATACACACCATTCACATACTGTCTATACTGTCTATACACACCATTCACATACTGAACATACTGTCTATACACACCATTAACATACTGTCTATACACACCATTCACATACTGTCTATACTGTCTATACACACCATTCACATACTGAACATACTGTCTATACACGCCATTCACATACTGTCTATACACACCATTCACATACGGTCTATACACACCATTCACATACTGTCTATACACACAATTCACATACTGAACATACTGTCTATACACACCATTAACATACTGTCTATACTGTCTATACACACCATTAACATACTGTCTATACACACCATTCACATACTGAACATACTGTCTATACACACCATTCACATACTGAACATACTGTCTATACACACCATTCACATACTGAACATACTGTCTATACACACACCATTTACATACTGTCTATACACACCATTCACATACTGTCTATACTGTCTATACACACCATTCACATACTGTCTATACACACCATTCACATACTGAACATACTGTCTATACACACCATTCACATACTGAACATACTGTCTATACACACACCATTCACATACTGTCTATACACACCATTCACATACTGAACATACTGTCTATACACACCCATTCACATACTGTCTATACTGTCTATACACACCATTCACATACTGTCTATACTGTCTATACACACCATTCACATACTGTCTATACACACCATTCACATACTGAACATACTGTCTATACACACCATTCACATACTGAACATACTGTCTATACACACCATTCACATACTGAACATACTGTCTATACACACACCATTCACATACTGTCTATACACACCATTCACATAATGAACATACTGTCTATACACACCATTCACATACTGTACATACTGTCTATACACACCATTCACATACTGTCTATACACACCATTCACATACTGTCTATACACACCATTCACATACTGTCTATACTGTCTATACACACCATTCACATACTGAACATACTGTCTATACACACCATTCACATACTGAAAATACTGTCTATACACACCATTCACATACTGTCTATACACACCATTCACATACTGTCTATACACACCATTCACATACTGTCTATACTGTCTATACACACCATTCACATACTGAACATACTGTCTATACACACCATTCACATACTGAAAATACTGTCTATACACACCATTCACATACTGTCTATACACACCATTAACATACTGAACATACTGTCTATACACACCATTCACATACTGAACATACTGTCTATACACACCATTCACATACTGTCCATACTGTCTATACACACACCATTCACATACTGTCTATACTGTCTATACACACCATTCACATACTGTCCATACTGTCTATACACACCATTCACATACTGTCTATACACACCATTCACATACTGTCCATACTGTCTATACACACCATTCACATACTGTCTATACACACCATTCACATACTGAACATACTGTCTATACACACCATTCACATACTGTCTATACACACCATTCACATACTGTCCATACTGTCTATACACACCATTCACACACTGTCCATACTGTCTATACACACCATTCACATACTGTCTATACACACCATTCACATACTGAACATACTGTCTATACACACCATTCACATACTGTCCATACTGTCTATACACACACCATTCACATACTGTCCATACTGTCTATACACACCATTCACATACTGTCCATACTGTCTATACACACCATTCACATACTGTCCATACTGTCTATACACACCATTCACATACTGTCTATACACACCATTCACATACTGTCCATACTGTCTATACACACCATTCACATACTGTCTATACACACCATTCACATACTGAACATACTGTCTATACACACCATTCACATACTGTCCATACTGTCTATACACACCATTCACATACTGTACATACTGTCTATACACACCATTCACATACTGTCTATACACACCATTCACATACTGTCCATACTGTCTATACACTCACCATTCACATACTGAACATACTGTCTATACACACCATTCACATACTGTCTATACACACCATGCACATACTGTCTATACACACCATTCACATACTGAACATACTGTCTATACACACCATTCACATACTGAACATACTGTCTATACACACCATTCACATACTGAACATACTGTCTATACACACCATTCACATACTGAACATACTGTCTATACACACCATTCACATACTGTCTATACTGTCTATACACACCATTCACATACTGTCTATACTGTCTATACACACCATTCACATACTGTCTATACACACCATTCACATACTGAACATACTGTCTATACACACCATTCACATACTGAACATACTGTCTATACACACCATTCACATACTGAACATACTGTCTATACACACCATTCACATACTGAACATACTGTCTATACACACCATTCACATACTGAACATACTGTCTATACACACCATTCACATACTGAACATACTGTCTATACACACCATTCACATACTGTCTATACTGTCTATACACACCATTCACATACTGTCTATACACACCATTCACATACTGAACATACTGTCTATACACACCATTCACATACTGAACATACTGTCTATACACACCATTCACATACTGTCCATACTGTCTATACACATCATTCACATACTGAACATACTGTCTATACACACCATTCACATACTGAACATACTGTCTATACACACCATTCACATACTGAACATACTGTCTATACACACCATTCACATACTGAACATACTGTCTATACACACACCATTCACATACTGTCTATACACACCATTCACATAATGAACATACTGTCTATACACACCATTCACATACTGTACATACTGTCTATACACACCATTCACATACTGTCTATACACACCATTCACATACTGTCTATACACACCATTCACATACTGTCTATACACACCATTCACATACTGAACATACTGTCTATACACACCATTCACATACTGAAAATACTGTCTATACACACCATTCACATACTGTCTATACACACCATTAACATACTGAACATACTGTCTATACACACCATTCACATACTGAACATACTGTCTATACACACCATTCACATACTGTCCATACTGTCTATACACACACCATTCACATACTGTCTATATTGTCTATACACACCATTCACATACTGTCCATACTGTCTATACACACCATTCACATACTGTCTATACACACCATTCACATACTGTCCATACTGTCTATACACACCATTCACATACTGTCTATACACACCATTCACATACTGAACATACTGTCTATACACACCATTCACATACTGAACATACTGTCTATACACACCATTCACATACTGTCCATACTGTCTATACACACCATTCACACACTGTCCATACTGTCTATACACACCATTCACATACTGTCTATACACACCATTCACATACTGAACATACTGTCTATACACACCATTCACATACTGTCCATACTGTCTATACACACACCATTCACATACTGTCCATACTGTCTATACACACCATTCACATACTGTCCATACTGTCTATACACACCATTCACATACTGTACATACTGTCTATACACACCATTCACATACTGTCTATACACACCATTCACATACTGTCTATACACACCATTCACATACTGTCTATACACACCATTCACATACTGAACATACTGTCTATACACACCATTCACATACTGAAAATACTGTCTATACACACCATTCACATACTGTCTATACACACCATTAACATACTGAACATACTGTCTATACACACCATTCACATACTGAACATACTGTCTATACACACCATTCACATACTGTCCATACTGTCTATACACACACCATTCACATACTGTCTATACTGTCTATACACACCATTCACATACTGTCCATACTGTCTATACACACCATTCACATACTGTCTATACACACCATTCACATACTGTCCATACTGTCTATACACACCATTCACATACTGTCTATACACACCATTCACATACTGTCCATACTGTCTATACACACCATTCACACACTGTCCATACTGTCTATACACACCATTCACATACTGTCTATACACACCATTCACATACTGAACATACTGTCTATACACACCATTCACATACTGTCCATACTGTCTATACACACACCATTCACATACTGTCCATACTGTCTATACACACCATTCACATACTGTCCATACTGTCTATACACACCATTCACATACTGTCCATACTGTCTATACACACCATTCACATACTGTCTATACACACCATTCACATACTGTCCATACTGTCTATACACACCATTCACATACTGTCTATACACACCATTCACATACTGAACATACTGTCTATACACACCATTCACATACTGTCCATACTGTCTATACACACCATTCACATACTGTCCATACTGTCTATACACACCATTCACACACTGTCCATACACACCATTCACATACTGTCCATACTGTCTATACACACCATTCACATACTGAACATACTGTCTATACACACCATTCACATACTGAACATACTGTCTATACACACACCATTCACATACTGTCTATACTGTCTATACACACCATTCACATACTGTCTATACTGTCTATACACACCATTCACATACTGAACATACTGTCTATACACACCATTCACATACTGTCTATACTGTCTATACACACCATTCACATACTGTCTATACACACCATATATATTTTGCAACATTTCTGCAATTCTATCCGTTTTGTCATGGGGTTTTGTAATGTGTATTTAAATACTGTATTCTCAACATAGCTCATTCTAATATTTCTACTACTGTACATTGCATTTTAGTTACACTGTTAATACACACTGTGTATTTATTAATATACTGGGTTATTGATATATCTCACTGTAATATATTTACTGCTGTACGTATCATTCTGAGTATATCTTGTTTGGGCTATTTGGGTTCATTAGATTCGATCTGATGTTTCAAGATTTGTCAAATATTTTTGGGGCATCATTTGTGTACTTGACTTTTACTACATTTTACTACATTGTTAGGCGCTAGTAACATAAGCATTTCACTGCACCCGCTATAACATCTGTTAAACTGTGTGCGTGATCAACACACTCTGATCTGATCATATAATAGAACTAATAACTGTGTAATGAATATGCTGTAAGTGTATGGGTACAGGGAAAGCAGTAGCACTTGACTTGGTTTTCAGTAATGAAATCCAGCAGGTGTACATTCTTCTGGTGTCAGTGAGTGTGTGTTTTGTGCGTGTGTGTGTGTTTGTTGGGTGTGAGTGTCAGAGGATGGTGTGTACTTGTCTTCATGATGTTTGAGTATCGGAGACGTGTGTGTGTGTGTGTGTGTGTGTGTGTGTGTGTGTGTGTGTGTGTGTGTGTGTGTGTGTGTGTGTGTGTGTGTGTGTGTGTGTGTGTGTGTGTGTGTGTGTGCAGGGATTGGTTAGAGGCAGCTCAACCTGTTCCGTGGCCGTGTGCTGACACACTCCAATCTCTCTCCCTCCAGATCTTGTTTTCATCATCCTGTATTTACCTGTAGTTTATTGTTGCATGTGTTTGAATGGAACACTGATTCATCACCACCACCTGATATTACTGCTATGATGAACTATTTATCTTGACTTAAGTTCAGCTTATTTTCAACTTCAAAGGCTATCCAGGAGATCAAACATAGTTTTGATCAGGGATTTACCTGACTCCCAGTTCTGCTTTCTCTCTCTTAGCAGAGAATAGTATTTATCTTTTGGGACCCTCTTGCCCGGTGTTTCTAGAAAAAAAGAGGGTCTGAACCTCAAGATTTATCTCCTGGTCAAATAGAGGCGTGTTTATTTTTTAAGAATCAGCATATTCAGATACTATGTACATGTATGTTTACATTCAGTCCTACCCTTGTCCCCCTGTTCAACAGTCAAATGTAGATTGTAGGTACCTATGACTGAGTATGTATGGTCACATTCAGTCCTACCCTTGTCCCCCTGTTCAACAGTCAAATGTAGATTGTAGGTACCTATGACTGAGTATGTATGGTCACATTCAGTCCTACCCTTGTCCCCCTGTTCAACAGTCAAATGTAGATTGTAGGTACCTATGACTGAGTATGTATGTTTACATTCAGTCCTACCCTTGTCCCCCTGTTCAACAGTCAAATGTAGATTGTAGGTACCTATGACTGAGTATGTATGTTTACATTCAGTCCTACCCTTGTCCCCCTGTTCAACAGTCAAATGTAGATTGTAGGTACCTATGACTGAGTATGTATGGTCACATTCAGTCCTACCCTTGTCCCCCTGTTCATGTAGATTGTAGGTACCTATGACTGTGGTGGTCACATTCAGTTTGGCCTTTCTCCCTCTGAACCATGAACGTCTACTGTCAGAACAAAGGTCAAGTCAACAAAACCTAAGTGTTTGTGACACATGCAGTCCGTGGGCGGACAGACTGACAGATGGATAAACAAACACACACTCTCGGAGTGATTCTGTCACTGTGTCCCTCTGTCTGGCTGTCCTTCCCTCTGGCTACACGTGCCACTGTCCCCCGCCCTATCATGTCACATCCTACCAAATACCTCTGTCACCCCATGTCTCCAGAGAGGGTTTACCCTGCAGAGTGTGCCAACCACATTTCTGTCACCGCAGCCGCCGTAGCATGCAAACACACACACACACACACACACACACACACACACACACACACACACACACACACACACACACACACACACACACACACACACACACACACAGCCGTCTCATAATGAACCTGCAGTTAATCTAGTAGCAGCAGGTAACTAACAAGCAGTAGCATTCTTTCACCACCACGTCACCAAACATGTAAAATAGGTCTGTAAATTCACCTCGAATGTTAACAAATAAACAGGCTGTGGAGAAATCCGGATGTGATACTTGGCACTACAACTTGACTAATGTGAAAGTTAGTGGGCATGGCACGATGTCCTGTGTAATCTGGACAGGCTTTCTGAAGAAGTACGCAGTCTCACATACCCCATCAACATACACTGAGACACACATGTATGAAGCTGTTGAACTCAGGGGGGCATCCTCAGCCTCATAGCACATCTGTGTTCTCACCTGTTCATCCCCCGTTGCCCTATTTTCTCTCCCTGTCTGTGTTTCTTCTGAAGGTGTTCTTCAGGACACCAGTAACCTCTCCTCCCTCTGTCTAGTGGCTGTCAGGGTGGTTGTAGAGGTATAGACAGGGCATGGGACCACTTTAAAACATCCACGCAGGAAGGGAGCCAACTCTCTCTCTTTCACACACACGTACATGTCTCTCTCTACCAATGAGCCGTGTAGTAGCAGGTACGGGGGAGGGAGGGACAGAAACCCAGTATGTATTTCCCTCCAGGGGACAATGACGTTAAATTGACTTGAAAAGACAAGCGTCACACCTCTTCTTGTGAAGGGATTTGTGTCAGTCAGCTGTAGGTGATGCTGCTGTTCTGGTTCTTGTCTTGAAGGTGTTTTAACAGAAAGGTCAGTAAAGAATGCCACAGATGCCAGAGTTGGGACAATGTGTGACACTAGGGACACAATGGGGACAGTGTCACTGTGAGGATGACAGTAGCAGTACATTGTTTAGTCACTTGGCTGTCGGCCTGGCGATTTACAAGATCATTTATTAAACTTGTAGTCACTGTTTCCAATTTAGATCCAATCTAGGTCAGTGTTTTCCAATCCTGGTCCTGGGGACCCATAGGGGCCCTAGCACTAACACACCTGATTCAAGTAATGAAAGCCTTCATGATGAGATGATTCGTTGAATCAAGTGTGTTAGTGCTCGTAATGAAAGCCTTGATGAGATGATTCGTTGAATCAAGTGTGTTAGTGCTCGTAATGAAAGCCTTGATGAGATGATTCGTTGAATCAAGTGTGTTAGTGCTCGTAATGAAAGCCTTGATGAGATGATTCGTTGAATCAAGTGTGTTAGTGCTCGTAATGAAAGCCTTGATGATGAGATGATTCGTTGAATCAAGTGTGTTAGTGCTAGTAATGAAAGCCTTGATGATGAGATGATTCGTTGAATCAAGTGTGTTAGTGCTAGTAATGAAAGCCTTGATGATGAGATGATTCGTTGAATCAAGTGTGTTAGTGCTAGTAATGAAAGCCTTGATGATGAGATGATTCGTTGAATCAAGTGTGTTAGTGCTAGTAATGAAAGCCTTGATGATGAGATGATTCGTTGAATCAAGTGTGTTAGTGCTAGTAATGAAAGCCTTGATGATGAGATGATTCGTTGAATCAAGTGTGTTAGTGCTAGTAATGAAAGCCTTGATGATGAGATGATTCGTTGAATCAAGTGTGTTAGTGCTAGTAATGAAAGCCTTGATGATGAGATGATTCGTTGAATCAAGTGTGTTAGTGCTAGGGTAACCACAACTTTTGGTGTGGCTGTTGCGAATTGAATTAGTTGTTGTTGCTAACTTAATTGTCACTGTGTCTAACTTATCAATCTGTGGAGTAGAGGCACATGTGTACGCGACCAATAAACGTTGATGTGATTTATGTAGGTCATCTGAACCTAATCACCTCTCTCTCCACGTCTCTCTAGGATCTGGGTAGTCATGAAGTCACATGGTGCAGGTAGTCTGATCTGGAGGCTGAGAGAGGGATCTGGGTAGTCATGAAGTCACATGGTGCAGGTAGTCTGATCTGGAGGCTGAGAGAGGGATCTGGGTAGTCATGAAGTCACATGGTGTAGGTAGTCTGATCTGGAGGCTGAGAGAGGGATCTGGGTAGTCATGAAGTCACATGGTGCAGGTAGTCTGATCTGGAGGCTGAGAGAGGGATCTGGGTAGTCATGAAGTCACATGGTGTAGGTAGTCTGATCTGGAGGCTGAGAGAGGGATCTGGGTAGTCATGAAGTCACATGGTGTAGGTAGTCTGATCTGGAGGCTGAGAGAGGGATCTGGGTAGTCATGAAGTCACATGGTGTAGGTAGTCTGATCTGGAGGCTGAGAGAGGGATCTGGGTAGTCATGAAGTCACATGGTGCAGGTAGTCTGATCTGGAGGCTGAGAGAGGGATCTGGGTAGTCATGAAGTCACATGGTGTAGGTAGTCTGATCTGTAGGCTGAGAGAGGGATCTGGGTAGTCATGAAGTCACATGGTGTAGGTAGTCTGATCTGGAGGCTGAGAGAGGGATCTGGGTAGTCATGAAGTCACATGGTGCAGGTAGTCTGATCTGGAGGCTGAGAGAGGGATCTGGGTAGTCATGAAGTCACATGGTGTAGGTAGTCTGATCTGGAGGCTGAGAGAGGGATCTGGGTAGTCATGAAGTCACATGGTGTAGGTAGTCTGATCTGGAGGCTGAGAGAGGGATCTGGGTTGAAGACAGTAGTGTGTCTGTGTCATTGTGTCTGTAGAGGACAGTGTTGGTTTACTCACATCTACACATTTACACTTTCTTTCCTCATTCTTTGACAATAAGCCTGTGTTTACAGACCGATCTACCTGTTTTACAGGTCTGTAGTTTACTGTACTGTAGAAATGACTGTTTGGGATTTTAAGTCATTCTTGCCTAGGGGCTTTATCCCATAAAACACACACACACACACACACACACACACACACACACACACACACACACACACACACACACACACACAGAGATAAATTATGTCAAGAAGATCTCTTTGACTGATTTAAACTGTCACAGAAGAATGCATTGTGAGAAGACATCTCGCTGTGTTGGTCACTTGCCAGGGCCTCATAGCTCAACCAACCGCCTCTAACTTCCCCCTGTCAGCTTGGCTTGTCCCGGGGTGGCCTCGCCTGCCTCCTGAGCTCTCTGCTGCCTGCTTCTGCCGGTGCTGCCTCTGCTCTGTGGCTGAGAGATCTTTCAACAAGGTTATATCACCGTGACCCTCGAACACTGCAATTAACGTGCAACAGGTGTGCCATGCTCTCCGGGTTAGATATGGGAGAGATTCCTCAAGAAAACAACAGTATATGAGAGAGAGAGAGAGAGAGAGAGAGAGAGAGAGAGAGAGAGAGGGGATCTGTCTGCGGAGGCTGGAGCGCTAACACACATCACTGCCTGGGCATGTGTTCCACATGGCACTCCACTTTAAACAACCCACCACTGAATTCAACATGAGAGCTATCCCCCCGAGCCTCCTCGTGCCCCCCATCTGGAGAGGTGAGAGACGGGGCCCTTGGTGAGGTTTTGGGAGATCTCTGTGTGTGTGTGTGTGTGTGTGTGTGTGTTTGCCCACAGATGGAATCCACGTGTTCTATGGGTTAGTCACACTGTCTTGTTGTTAGTGCTCAGTAGAGAGAGAACATGCTGCATCCTTATTTGCTCATTCCTGCTTTATATTGTAAAACCCACAGAGAGAGGAGAACTCCACGTCCCTTCACACAGTGTCCAGGTGGTTCTGGACCTAGTGTTTATGTTGGTTGTCACTCTGTTGTACAGCCTATAGAGGGGCCCTCTATCAGACCCGTCCAGGAGCAGATACATGTCCTCAGTGATGGAGCAGACAGAACCTCCCTAGTCTCTATGATCTCAGCCCCGTCATGGCCCCATACGTTGACTGCACTTCACAGACCTGTTCAGACGCTCCATGGTTTGGACACACACAGACACAGCTTCTCTCTCACACACACACATGCACACACACATACACACTTCTTCTAGTTCAGGAATGTGTGTCTGGTTGGAGCGCTGCTGGGTTGTAAATAATTCACTATCTAGCGAGAGAGGGTTTGTGTCAACACATAGTCTTCTGGCTGGTTCTACCTTAATCCTGTCGTTTTAACATCAAAGCTCCAACGCACTGCCTCAAATTACAGCATACAGTGACATCCTGCCTCAGTGCCTGTCTGTCTGCCTGCCTGCCTGTCTGCCTGCAGTACATGTGTGTGTTTGTCTGTCCATAAGTCTGCTCTCCAGAGTGGGGCTAGTGTGTGTGTGTCCGTGTGCAATCACTTACTGCATGCCTCAGAGCTCTCTCTGTATTGCTCTTTTTCACTCTCTCTCTCTGTATCGCTCTCTGTCCCTCTGTCTCTCTCTGTCTCTTTCTGTATCGCTCTCTGTCCCTCTGTCTCTCTCTGTCTCTCTCTCTCTCTCTGTCTCTCTCTCTGTGTCTCTGTCTGTCTCTCTGTCGCTCTCTGTCTCTCTCTCTGTGTCTCTGTGTCTCTCTCTGTGTCTCTGTCTCTGTCTGTCTCTCTGTGTCTCTGTCTGTCTCTCTCTGTCTCTGTCTCTCTCTGTGTGTCTCTCTGTCTCTCTCTGAGGTTTGAGGAGTGGGGAGGAGGGAAAGGTAGAGGTGGTTGTAAGGCAATTAGTGAGTGTACTAATGATTCCAGACCCCACAGGCCTTGAGCAGTGGGCTGTGTTCTGGGTCAGAAAGGAGAGGAGGGGGGAGAAAAGCAGAGCACACTTTCCAAGCCTGCACAGTCCCTGTCAGACCTTAACAACAGCCCCCGCTGCCCCAGGGCCTGACTGCTGGACCAGACCACAGCTTGACCCAGACACACTCCCCCTGCCTCACATAATAGACCATCCCAGCTGGATCGGACACACTCCCCCTCCATCTATAATGGACCGGCCCAGGGGGGTGGAGAGGGGCAATTATCACCAGTGATTGAATAAGCCTCCCCTGCCTGCACTTTTATAGACCATCACACACTCTCTCTCACACACACACACACACACTCACCATCCTGTTGCCTTTCTGCCACTGCCCCTAGTCTTTATAACTTCCAAACCAGGCAGCCATGCCCCCCCCCCCCCCCCCCCACACACACACCCCCTCCATACTTCTTCAACAGCTCTCTCTGTTCAGTAAATAGCATGTGTGAGCTCTCTGTCGGACCCATGTTGTAGGTAGGTAGACAACTTCTCATTGAGGGACTCAGTCAAATGTGAAGAGGACTCATGAGGAAGGAATGTGTTGAGGTTAACACTATCAACAGCCAAGTGTGCTTTCTGGAAACTCTGAATGCAATCATGCAACAGAATGTTTCCTCATTCAGAAACGTGCCAAAAATGTTACCCCATGAAACTTCTGAAGTGAACTAAAACGTGTCTGTTGACAATAAACTTGTATCATCTTGTTTCATATGGATAAAGTGTTAGTAGTTGTATTTCTGGTAGTATAGCAACTTACTACTCTGTCATATAAACATTGAAGAGGAGTGAAATGGATGGTCAAACAATGAACCCTTAACTTACCCACTAAACAAGATGTCTCCTCCTGTTTCACTTCACTGTGGCGGTGGTGGTGTCCCCTCTATCTGTAGACAACAGGACAAACACATTAACACACACACTGTATTTGTGACTGACCAATCATCTTGAGTGTTGAGGTGTGGTCAGAACACACAGACTAGTTCTTGTGGTTAAGGTTGGTACAGTAGTTTAACTCACCTCTTTTGGGGATTGTTTTAGTTATGGTTAACCAGACCTTTTTTCTCCCCATCACCCCACAACAACCCCCATCTCCTTCCCTCCCAGCTCCAGTCCTGTTCTCCACATCACCCCACAACAACCCCCATCTCCTTCCCTCCCAGCTCCAGTCCTGTTCTCCCCATCACCCCACAACAACCCCCATCTCCTTCCCTCTCAGCTCCAGTCCTGCTCTCCCCATCACCCCACAACAACCCCCATCTCCTTCCCTCCCAGCTCCAGTCCTGTTCTCCCCATCACCCCACAACAACCCCCATCTCCTTCCCTCTCAGCTCCAGTCCTGCTCTCCCCATCATCCCACAACAACCCCCATCTCCTTCCCTCCCAGCTCCAGTCCTGTTCTCCCCATCACCCCACAACAACCCCCATCTCCTTCCCTCTCAGCTCCAGTCCTGCTCTCCCCATCACCCCACAACAACCCCCATCTCCTTCCCTCCCAGCTCCAGTCCTGTTCTCCCCATCACCCCACAACAACCCCCATCTCCTTCCCTCTCAGCTCCAGTCCTGTTCTCCCCATCACCCCACAACAACCCCCATCTCCTTCCCTCCCAGCTCCAGTCCTGCTCTCCCCATCACCCCACAACAACCCCCATCTCCTTCCCTCCCAGCTCCAGTCCTGTTCTCCCCATCACCCCACAACAACCCCCATCTCCTTCCCTCCCAGCTCCAGTCCTGTTCTCCCCATCACCCCACAACAACCCCCATCTCCTTCCCTCCCAGCTCCAGTCCTGTTCTCCCCATCACCCCACAACAACCCCCATCTCCTTCCCTCCCAGCTCCAGTCCTGTTCTCCCCATCACCCCACAACAACCCCCATCTCCTTCCCTCCCAGCTCCAGTCCTGTTCTCCCCATCACCCCACAACAACCCCCATCTCCTTCCCTCCCAGCTCCAGTCCTGCTCTCCCCATCATCCCACAACAACCCCCATCTCCTTCCCTCCCAGCTCCAGTCCTGCTCTCCCCATCACCCCACAACAACCCCCATCTCCTTCCCTCCCAGCTCCAGTCCTGTTCTCCCCATCACCCCACAACAACCCCCATCTCCTTCCCTCTCAGCTCCAGTCCTGCTCTCCCCATCACCCCACAACAACCCCCATCTCCTTCCCTCCCAGCTCCAGTCCTGCTCTCCCCATCACCCCACAACAACCCCCATCTCCTTCCCTCCCAGCTCCAGTCCTGTTCTCCCCATCACCCCACAACAACCCCCATCTCCTTCCCTCTCAGCTCCAGTCCTGCTCTCCCCATCACCCCACAAGCTGAGCAGGAAGTGGTGTTGTTTTAACGTGATGCATTCCAGCGCCGTATGGGAGGGGTGCGAGGAGGGAGGTAGGGAGCGTGCTGAGCGGCAGCAGGCCGTGTGGCGTATGAGGCGTTTTGGCACGGGGAGTGAGAGGATGAACGACTGAACCAGACAACGATAGAATGACAGAGGAAGTGAGGGAGGGAGGAAAAGGAGAGCAAGAAGGCAGGCTGTCTTCTGTCTGTCAGCTCCCTGAAGGCAGTGTATCACAGTAGGACAGTAGTTTAACACAGATACAGTACTTAGTGAGTGAAGACAGGGTATCACAGTAGGACAGTAGTTTAACACAGATACAGTACTTAGTGAGTGAAGGCAGGGTATCACAGTAGGACAGTAGTTTAACACAGATACAGTACTTAGTGAGTGAAGACAGGGTATCACAGTAGGACAGTAGTTGCTGTCTCTGTCTGTGGTTCAGTGTGTGTGTGTGTGTTAACAGAGCTGCTGTTTCTGTCTGTGGTTCAGTGTGTGTGTGTTAACAGAGCTGCTGTTTCTGTCTGTGGTTCAGTGTGTGTGTGAACCAGGTTATAACCCATGACCTATGTATTTAGATGGCTGTGCAGTGACTGCTGATGTGACTTTACTGCTGTATGACTTATTGCTGTGTGACTTTACTGCTGTGTGACTTTACTGCTGATGTGACTTTACTGCTGATGTGACTTTACTGCTGATGTGACTTTACTGCTGATGTGACTTTACTGCTGATGTGACTTTACTGCTGATGTCACTTTACTGCTGATGTCACTTTACTGCTGATGTCACTTTACTGCTGATATGACTTTACTGCTGATGTGACTTTACTGCGCGGAGTGACTTTACTGCCGAGTGACTTTACTGCTGTGTGACTTTACTGCCGATGTGAATTTACTGCTGTGTGACTTTACTGCTGTGTGACTTTACTGCTGATGTGACTTTACTGCTGATGTGACTTTACTGCTGTGTGACTTTACTGCTGATGTGACTTTACTGCTGATGTGACTTTACTGCTGTGTGACTTTACTGCTGTGTGACTTTACTGCTGATGTGACTTTACTGCTGTGTGACTTTACTGCTGTGTGACTTTACTGCTGTGTGACTTTACTGCTGTGTGACTTTGAATAACAGTAGATATGACCCCTGCTTGACTCTGAGTACACAGTGTAACTCTAATTCATACAAACAGATGTTTGATACTCTTCCAAACCGGTAAAGTGACACTGACAGAAAGGCGTTGTTAACCTGTTTGTGTAATTAATGAGTGTACCTGTGTTTCTTTGTGCTCTTGCCAGCCACTCACAGGTAACACACACACTATACAGTCTCAGCTGATCGTATCGGGCTGTGTGTGTGTGTGTGTGTGTGTGTGTGTGTGTGTGTGTGTGTGTGTGTGTGTGTGTGTGTGTGTGTGTGTGTGTGTGTGTGTGTGTGTGTGTGTGTGTGTGTGTGTGTGTGTGTGTGTGTGTGTGGACGCCAGAGACTGACTGTTGACAACAACATTGCTGTCAGCATCAAAAGGACACAACAGCTCCAATAACACATTTTCATCACGCCGATCCTCAGGCGACAGCGCTGATGGAAGAGCAGCCTGTTTGTGTGTCTGTCTGTTCATGTTCAGTTCTAACATAATGGATTAGAGACAAACTCTATGTCCAGTTCATCACAAACCCTGTGTTTATGTTATTCTCCATCAGACCTGGGTTCAAACACTATTTGAAATCATTTAAAATACTGTATCTGTGTTTTGATTTATCTAGCCTGTTGGAATGGAACCAATAGAAAAGTATTGAAATGGCAAACTGCAAACCCCACCCACCTGGCCCTCCAGGCAAGCTAAAGCAAATGATCAAAGTATTTGAACGATTTTGAATAGTATTTGAATCCAAGTCCAACTTTGGGAATTGGATTGAACCAAACCACTTGATATAGAGGTGACTGGTGCTGAGAGTCGTTAGGCCCTGGGGCTTCCCCAACAACATATTCATTACAGACTCAGTTATATATTTATTTATGAGGACTCCTTTAAGCTCTGTTCCTCCAGTAGATTAAACTCAACCCAGCGAACAGATGTATGCATACATCCACACACACACACACACACACTACGCCGTACATTTGGACACACACAGAGAGATAGAAGTACATTCTTGCACAAACTCGTACACACAAACATACAGACACACACCTCTTATCTCTCTTAATCTAGAAGTTGTTTTTCTCCTGTTTCCTTGCACCACAGTCATCCAGAAACCTTGTCATCCAGAAACCTTGTCATGCAGAAACCTTGTCATGCAGAAACCTTGTCATGCAGAAACCGTGTCATCCAGAAACCGTGTCATCCAGAAACCGTGTCATCAACGGTCATCCAGAAACCTTGTCATGCAGAAACCGTGTCATGCAGAAACCGTGTCATCCAGAAACCGTGTCATCCAGAAACCGTGTCATCCAGAAACCGTGTCATCCAGAAACCTTGTCATCCAGAAACCTTGTCATGCAGAAACTTTGTCATCCAGAAACCTTGTCATCCAGAAACCTTGTCATGCAGAAACTTTGTCATCCAGAAACCTTGTCATCCAGAAACCTTGTCATGCAGAAACTTTGTCATCCAGAAACCTTGTCATCCAGAAACCTTGTCATGCAGAAACTTTGTCATCCAGAAACCTTGTCATGCAGAAACCTTGTCATGCAGAAACCTTGTCATCCAGAAACCTTGTCATCCAGAAACCTTGTCATCCAGAAACCTTGTCATCCAGAAACCTTGTCATGCAGAAACTTTGTCATCCAGAAACCTTGTCATCCAGAAACCTTGTCATCCAGAAACCTTGTCATGCAGAAACCTTGTCATCCAGAAACCTTGTCATGCAGAAACTTTGTCATCCAGAAACCTTGTCATCCAGAAACCTTGTCATCCAGAAACCTTGTCATGCAGAAACTTTGTCATCCAGAAACCGTGTCATCCAGAAACCGTGTCATCCAGAAACCGTGTCATCCAGAAACCGTGTCATCCAGAAACCTTGTCATCCAGAAACCTTGTCATCCAGAAACCTTGTCATCCAGAAACCTTGTCATGCAGAAACCTTGTCATGCAGAAACCGTGTCATGCAGAAACCGTGTCATGCAGAAACCGTGTCATGCAGAAAGCTTGTCATACAGAAACCTTGTCATGCAGAAACCTTGTCATCCAGAAACCTTGTCATCCAGAAACCTTGTCATCCAGAAACCGTGTCATCCAGAAACCTTGTCATCCAGAAACCGTGTCATGCAGAAACCGTGTCATGCAGAAACCGTGTCATGCAGAAACCGTGTCATCCAGAAACCGTGTCATCCAGAAACCGTGTCATCCAGAAACCTTGTCATCCAGAAACCTTGTCATGCAGAAACCTTGTCATGCAGAAACCTTGTCATGCAGAAACCTTGTCATCCAGAAACCTTGTCATCCAGAAACCTTGTCATGCAGAAACCTTGTCATGCAGAAACCGTGTCATCCAGAAACCTTGTCATTCAGCCAAGCGTTCATAAAGGTGTGAAACAAGGAGATGTCTCCAAGAGCACACAGTCTAACCAGAGAACACTTCAGCAACACCAGAGACTACAATGTACAGTATACACCAACACCAGAGACTACACTGTACAGTATACACCAACACCAGAGACTCCACTGTACAGTATACACCAACACCAGAGACTACACTGTACAGTATACACCAACACCAGAGACTACACTGTACAGTATACACCAACGCCAGAGACTACACTGTATACACCAACACCAGAGACTACACTGTACAGTATACACCAACACCAGAGACTACACTGTATACACCAACACCAGAGACTACACTGTACAGTATACACCAACACCAGAGACTACACTGTATACACCAACACCAGAGACTACACTGTACAGTATACACCAACACCAGAGACTACACTGTATACACCAACACCAGAGACTACACTGTACAGTATACACCAACACCAGAGACTACACTGTACAGTATACACCAACACCAGAGACTACACTGTACAGTATACACCAACACCAGAGACTACACTGTATACACCAACACCAGAGACTACACTGTATACACCAACACCAGAGACTACACTGTACAGTATACACCAACACCAGAGACTACACCGTTAGGCTGTGTAGGTCATCTCTGTTAGGCTGTGTAGGTCATCTCAGTTAGGCTGTGTAGGTCATCACCGTTAGGCTGTGTAGGTCATCACTGTTAGGCTGTATAGGTCATCTCTGTTAGGCTGTGTAGATCATCTCTGTTAGGCTGTGTAGGTCATCTCAGTTAGGCTGTGTAGGTCATCACCGGTAGGCTGTGTAGGTCATCACCGTTAGGCTGTGTAGGTCATCACCGTTAGGCTGTGTAGGTCATCTCTGTTAGGCTGTGTAGGTCATCACCGTTAGGCTGTGTAGGTCATCACCGTTAGGCTGTGTAGGTCATCACCGTTAGGCTGTGTAGGTCATCACCGTTAGGCTGTGTAGGTCATCTCCGTTAGGCTGTGTAGGTCATCACCGTTAGGCTGTGTAGGTCATCACCGTTAGGCTGTGTAGGTCATCACCGTTAGGCTGTGTAGGTCATCACCGTTAGGCTGTATAGGTCATCACCGTTAGGCTGTGTAGGTCATCTCTGTTAGGCTGTGTAGGTCATCTCTGCTGACCTCAACACAGAGTCATGTGGTTCTGATCTGGGTGATACCGGCCTCAAGACTAAATATTTACAATCTAAAAATAGGAGTACGGCCCTGAAAACAGATGTACTCAACCGCTCAGAATAGACACATTGATTTAGTCTCTGTCCATCTCTAACCCATCACCTCTTCACTCTCCATCTCATCTCTAACCCATCACCTCTTCACTCTCCATCTCATCTCTAACCCATCACCTCTTCGCTCTCCATCTCATCTCTAACCCATCACCTCTTCACTCTCCATCTCATCTCTAACCCATCACCTTTTCACTCTCCATCTCATCTCTAACCCATCACCTCTTCGCTCTCCATCTCATCTCTAACCCATCACCTCTTCGCTCTCCATCTCATCTCTAACCCATCACCACTTCGCTCTCCATCTCATCTCTAACCCATCACCTCTTCGCTCTCCATCTCATCTCTAACCCATCACCTCTTCGCTCTCCATCTCATCTCTAACCCATCACCTCTTCGCTCTCCATCTCATCTCTAACCCATCACCTCTTCGCTCTCCATCTCATCTCTAACCCATCACCTCTTCGCTCTCCATCTCATCTTTAACCCATCACCTCTTCGCTCTCCATCTCATCTCTAACCCATCACCCCTTCGCTCTCCATCTCATCTCTAACCCATCACCTCTTCGCTCTCCATCTCATCTCTAACCCATCACTTCTTCGCTCTCCCTCGCTCTCCCATCTCTCGCTCTCCCATCTCTCCCTCTCTCTCTCCCTCTCTCTCTCCCTCTCTCTCTCATCTCTCGACTGTTGAATCTACAATTTCCTCCTATTCCCTCTGTCGATCTTTCTGTTTCTCTCTCCTTAGTCCTCCACCACGATCTCTCTCTACCTCTCTCTCTCTCTCTCTCGACTGTTGACTGTCCCAGTTCTCTCTTCCTGTCTGTGTGACTTATGACTTCAGTCCTCCCCAGGCAGTTGAGAGCAAAGCAGTGTGGCGTTAAAGTTTCAACCAGAGGCAACATGTCCACATTAGAAATAACAAGATCACTAGAAACCAACCCATATTAAAGATGGCCTGTGTGGGATACATGGAGAGAAATAGAGAAAACACTAGATGTTGTCCGATGTTGACGTTTGGTTTTTTAATAGTCGCCCTTAGGGCTTCTGAGATTCTTGGAAAGAGTCTTCTGCTGATTTAAGACGTAACCTGACTAGTCCTGACTTGTATCACCATCACAACTGGGTCATGTTCATTAGGGCACAGCATAGCAAAATATTTACAAATGGAGAATGGAAATGGAAAGAAGCGTTTCTTAATGGACAAACTCTGATAGAACTTCCCAGTTTTTTCTTCAGTTTCGTGCCTTGTAAAAACCTTTACTGACATTGGTCCTGTAATAAGGTTGAAGTTTAGTTTCACACACACACACACAACCACTTCTCTGTGCGTATGGTAGCTGATAACGCTGCTATTAGCAGTGACTGAAACAGACCCAGGGGAAACGAGTGGCCAAGGACCTCAAACATACAGTGACTCAACCAGAGCTGGTGTGAATGTGTTTATGGTAAACATGCCTACGTCTGTGTGTGTTTGTGTTTGTGTTTGTGTGTGTGTGTGTGTGTGTGTGTGTGTGTGTGTGTGTGTGTGTGTGTGTGTGTGTGTGTGTGTGTGTGTGTGTGTGTGTGTATACTTGGGCGAGCGTACTAGTCAGGGCTTCCTGTGATTTCAGTTGGTCCTACTGACCCTAAGGCAGCAGCTAACCATTCCCCTGACCATTACTCTATTGACTTATCATTAAATCTATATGTGGGTAAACGTTACCAGTTAATGTTCATCTGACATTAGTCATTAATAACAATGATTACATATCTGACCCTCCAGTCAAGGTTCAAGGCTGTGGTCACACTAAACAAAGTATAAGTGTTCTTTGTGTGTGCAGGCCCAGTCACTGTTTGCAGTCCCTTCTCTCTCAATCTATTTCTCTCTCTCTCTCTCCCTCCTCTCTTTCTCTCTCTCCCCCTACTCTCTATCCTTCCCTCTGTCCCTGAATTCCCCCACCTTTAAGTTTCTCCAGCCACTACCATTCTAGCCTGGATGGGTACTAGTCTGTTTGTGTCATCATGCCAAACATGACAAGGAGTTAGAATGATAGCACCAACAGATCTGGACAAAGCTACTACTCTCCATCCCTCTTTGACCATCCAAATCTCTCTCCCCTTCCTCTACCCCCCCCCCCCCCCCCCCCCCCCCCCCCCACTATCTCTCCCCCCTCCCTCCCTCGACCCCCCCCCCCCCCCCCACTCCCCCCCCCCCCTCTCTCCCCCCCTCTCCATCCCTCTTTGACCATCCAAATCTCTCTCCCCTCCCTCTACCCCCCCCCCACTCCCCCCCCCCCCCACTCTCTCTCCCCCCTCTCCATCCCTCTTTGACCATCCAAATCTCTCTCCCCTTCCTCTACCCCCCCACTCTCTCTCCCCCTCCCCACTCTCTCTCCCCCTCTCCATCTCTCTCTCTGTCTTCCCATCTCTCTGGTTCAAGGCTCATTTGCTAATGACAGTGTTGGCCCGAGGTAACTACAACCTTAGATTAAGGGTCATTTATCTTTTTTTATGGCCTCACTGAAACATGGCAATTTGCGGTGGCTCTCTGGGATGTGCTCGCTCTCTCTCTCTCCCTCCCCCTTGTCCTCTCTCTCGTTCCCTCTCTCTCTCTCGCTCTTTCTCTCTCTCCCTCCCCCTAGTCCTCTCTCTCGATCCCTCTCTCTCGCTCTCTCTCTCGCTCTCTCTCTCTCGCCTTTTCTCTCTGGCCCCAGTTCTCACTTTTGTTTAGTGGCCGTTTTGCCATTTTTCAGATGTCTTGGCATTTTCCATGTACTTCCAGACAGAGAGAGAAAGAGGGAACGAGAGAGGAGGATAAAAAATAGGTTGATTCCAGTCAAAAGGCTGAGAGGGCAGTTTCTGAATCTGAACTTCTGTCTTTCCAACCGTAATTCAGTCTTTCAGGGGGAACATCTGTCTCGGAGCCCATCTCTCCTCTTCAAATGTGAATTCTGAGCGTTGGCAAGAGGGAGTGTGTGAGACAGGAGTTATTTGCGGTTTGGTTCAGCTCACGCCGGCTCCGCTGGTAGCCTCTGCGTACTCGTGTATATTTAAACTGAGGTTTTGAAGTGGTTCTTTGGAACGCATCATTTGGCTGGAACGGCTTGAGTCTTCTTCAATTTGGCTTGGCGGGCAAACACCGTGAGGGGATCGGTTTGCTTTTCGCATACCGCTGGGTCAGCATTGATGTGCGAGGCCCTTTGAAGTGATTAAAGCCAGGGGCTTTCTTTAAGCGCCTTGCCCAAGAAAGCTGCTCTGACTCTGGGACGTCAACAGTGGCACGCCCTGTGTATTGTGGAACACCTGATTCTGGTGGTGGGATGGAGGCCTATGTTGAACTCATTGTGACACTGTGACTGTAGCTAAGACCCAAATAAACACACACACACACACAACCAAATGTGTGTGTAGGCACAAACACACTCCAAACACGCTGATTGTAACACATACACTCTGACACACACCCCCTTGCTAATTGGGATGCACGCTTGCTTTCACACGGTTTCGCTAATACAAAACACACATAGGCACACACACAAAAACACACACAGGTTTCTTATGCCTTGCCAGCTCCAACTCCCTGCCTGCTGTGTGACTGCCCCCTCCCCGTCTCCCCTCCCCCCCAGGCCTCCTCGCCTCGCCACCTGACTTTTAACACCCTAATCCCTCGTTGTAGAGGGTGGAAGGCCTCACCCTAATCCCTCGTTGTAAAGGGTGGAAGACCTCACCCTAATCCCTCGTTGTAGAGGGTGGAAGGCCTCACCCTAATCCCTCGTTGTAAAGGGTGGAAGGCCTCACCCTAATCCCTCGTTGTAAAGGGTGGAAGGCCTCACCCTAATCCCTCGTTGTAGAGGGTGGAAGGCCTCACCCTAATCCCTCGTTGTAAAGGGTGGAGGGCCTCACCCTAATCCCTCGTTGTAAAGGGTGGAGGGCCTCACCCTAATCCCTCGTTGTAAAGGGTGGAGGGCCTCACCCTAATCCCTCGTTGTAAAGGGTGGAGGGCCTCAGACGATCACTCCTAATTGGGTATAAAAGGGGGTTACTGGCTGAAGTACACTCTGTGATATGAAATTCCTTTGCTCTTAGAGACGAGAGGAGCAGAGCAGTTGCCTGGTCCTAGAGGTGTGTGTGTGTGTGTGTGTGTGTGTGTGTGTGTGTGTGTGTGTGTGTGTGTGTGTGGTGTGTGTGTGTGTGAGAGAGAGAGAGAGAGAGTTTGGACAGTACAGCAGGAAAATGCTGGTGGGTTGTTATGTTATTCTGACACTGGTAGACTGAGTCATCACAGTCTCCTATATGCACACTTCTTCTAAATAGATGAAAGGCAGTTTTCCAATGACCCCGAAGCAGAGATTAAACCCTGGTGTGGTCACATGTCTGAAACAAATGCCAAGAGTGGCTGTCGGTCTATCCCTCCAGGGGTAATGTGTGTGGCTACCTGTCTGTCCCTCCAGGGGTAATGTGTGTGGCTACCTGTCTGTCCCTCCAGGGGTAATGTATGTGGCTACCTGTCTGTCCCTCTAGGGGTAATGTGTGTGGCTACCTGTCTGTCCCTCCAGGGGTAATGTGTGTGGCTACCTGTCTGTCCCTCCAGGGGTAATGTGTTTGGCTACCTGTCTGTCCCTCCAGGGGTAATGTATGTGGCTACCTGTCTGTCCCTCTAGGGGTAATGTGTGTGGCTACCTGTCTGTCCCTCTAGGGGTAATGTGTGTGGCTACCTGTCTGTCCCTCCAGGGGTAATGTGTGTGGCTACCTGTCTGTCCCTCCAGGGGTAATGTGTGTGGCTACCTGTCTGTCCCTCCAGGGGTAATGTGTGTGGCTACCTGTCTGTCCCTCCAGGGGTAATGTGTGTGGCTACCTGTCTGTCCCTCCAGGGGTAATATGTGTGGCTACCTGTCTGTCCCTCCAGGGGTAATATGTGTGGCTACCTGTCTGTCCCTCCAGGGGTAATATGTGTGGCTACCTGTCTGTGGGTGGGTGGGTCGGTCGGTGGGTGTGTGTGTGTTTGCAACATGGGTGTGTGTGCTTGTTTGCGTGTATGCGTGCGTGCCTGCATGATTATGCACATGTGTGTGTGTGTGTGTGTGTGTGTGTGTGTGTGTGAGTGAGCCAGCCTCTCTCTCTGACAGGAGACATGTGTTTAATTATTTTAATGGTGTTAAATAGCCGAGGCCCTCCAGAGTCCCCCTCACCAGGCCTCACCTCCACGAGCAGCCAGTCACAAGAGGGGTCCCAGGGCCACTGGGTTATCCACCCGGTCAGTGTGTGTTTTACATTAATAGCCTCAACACACAGACATAAGCTTGCACACGTAGACACACACACACATCTATACACATGTGCTCCTAGTCAAAATCTAGGCTCTTGGCAGTGTTGAGGTTAAACAATCTCAGTGATTCCATCTTCTCTGTCATCTCAGTCAAGTATCACACTATACTAGACAAAGGAATGTTTTCTTATTTTTTTTCTCTCTCTCTCTCTCTCTCTCTCTCATATATATATACTGTTCATTGCCTGAGAAATCCTACCATCTCCCCACCACTGTCTCTGTCCGGTCCAGAAAGCCTGTCTCTCAGCACTGAGAAGTGACAGACTGTTCTCCTGTGCCAAGAAGTCAGTGCTCAAATACTGAGACACACAGCAGAGGAGATAGTAGTCCCTACCACAGGAGGCTGTTGAGGGGAGGACGGCTCGTAACAATGGCTGGAATTAAGTGGAGTGGTGAATGGAAATGGTATGGAAACCATGTATTTGATACCATTCAATTTATTCCATTGCAGCCATTACTATGAGCCCGTCCTCCCCAAATAAGGTGCCACCAGCCGCCTGTGGTACCCACGAAACACAGATAGGAAGGAGACAGACCATAGGGGTCCTGTCTGAACTGTCTCTGTTACTGTGTCTGTCATTATAGGGACACACTTTCCCCTGTCTTCTCATGACCTATGCATGCCAGGGACAACGTGTTGTATATATGGCCCTTGGTAGTCAAAATGAAACATTCATTGTCTACTGTATAGCACATACACATACGAATAGCCACACTTCTGTTCAAGCCAACGTCAGTCTGTCTGGCTAATATGTAGCCTGAGTGAGAGGTCTGCAGCTATAGGCTACATACAGTACTTGACTGTGTAATGACAGCTTCATCTCTCCTTTCAAAACACATAGGGCGGAAATAGTCCCCCGGAGAAGATGATCCTCGCACGAAGGGTTATTGGAGTAGTTTACCCCGCCATTTGTTGGGCCCGCAGTGAAAGATTAAGCGATTTTCCGTGCTTGTGTGCGGGCGCGCAGAGCCGGCAGATGGATCTCGCTCAGAAATAGGACTGTTGCTACATACCTCAACCTCAATATTCAAATGTTTGGAAAATTGGCCTCAGTGGCGAAGACGCAAAGATAGCGTATGAGATGTAGCGGTTCGACTTGGCGAGATAACATGAACAGCCTACTATGCGCTCATCTGGATGTTGTTTGGGAAAGGTGGACTGGATACGTTTATTATGATCACTGTTAATTAAAGTTTGATGACACAAATAATAGGCCTTTTCATGATTTATCACATGGTTTATGATAGCCTCTGATTTATATCCATGTAGTTTATTATTGGGAGGAATTGTGAGACATAGACATGTAGCATATAGATTTGAGTAAAGTTGCGCATTTCAATTACGCATGGGATGTAGGCTTGTAACAATGAGATGGCTGTTGGTGATTTATTTATAGAATTCCCCTAAATTTGAAACGTTTTAACAACTGTTTTCCTAGAGTTTTCTCCGACGTTATTCAGTGTCTGAGTAGTTTTAAGTTGAAAGGCAACTCGCATGATTTTACTGATGCCTTTAGCGAACGCCGACGCACATCAATCATTAGACTGAAGATCAATAGCTGTTTGAAACAAGAACAAGTGTTTTCCAGATGGTAATGGACACGTTAATAACTGAGTACCTACCCTACAGGTGGGGAGGTAGATACCATTTGGAATGCTGCGCAGCAATAACCATGCCGAAGCAAGACAATGTATAGGCTATGCCTCCTCTCATGTTGAAATAAACACAGTCGAAATCAATTGCGCTAATACGGAACCAAAACTGGCAACTGGTTCGAACACTTTATCTTTTAATTTGAATTATTGGTTATTTTGTCATGGGACTGCAGGTTCTCCAAATCAATGTGAGGTCCTTGCTGGCTGTTCTGCTGCAAATTCACAGCAAACACATGGATAATAACAGTTAATCTCGTTTTACCCGGTGTGACCAAACATATTTGCCTCCAGAACTAGACCAGCCTATACCATTAGCCTACCTTTGAACTCGTGGCGAACAGAGCAAATTAGACGCTTAGTTTTTGTCTTTTGAAACCAGTTGTTTGTTGAACGTCCCTATCCTATAACCTATGCCGTGTGTGTTCTCATCTGGGCCGGTCCCCAGCACCAGCCGCACGTCGAAAACAGCTTCTCCCGGTGGTAAAAAAAAGGACCGGCGTGGTCTAGACGCCAGCTCTGCCCAGCACAGCGTCCTGTGGTCAAACACTTAAGCAGCCTACTAGTTAGTGATAAAGTTACGATTGAAGTGTTTCCAGCTGTTGTTATGCACAGATTAGAGAAATCCTGCGGCGTTTGACTTTCCTATACTGATTTGTTAACGCTCTTTAGGCTATATGAGTGATTTTGAATATTTGTAAATGATTGAATGTTTTTAAGGGATTTTGAATGTTTATGCTTAAATGATCCTCGGTTTGCATGGTACAAATTCGAAGCTGACAACCTGTTGTTTACAGAATGTTGTAGGGTTGTCATTCAGTGCGGTGAGAAGGTGTGTCTGGGAGAACATTTCACCTCCAGCCAACTCCTGTCATACAACGTTAAAACACCATAACATAACAGGGGTGGGAGTGTGGAGGCTGTAGAAGGGTGCTGTGTACTGGTAGGCATATATGTTTCTTAAAAACGAATGTCTCTTTATGAAGAATAATAATAATAATAATTACTCATTTTCATTTGAATGATGTTATTACTTTTCAATAAATTACGTAAGTTATTCATGCAGAGTTGATAAACGCAAGCTTTATCTAAAATCATAACCCCACATTCTTCTCAGCTATAGGGCATGTTTTCCAAAACTGCACTGCTTTACGCATTCTGCAACATGTTTCCTACTCAATGACCAATCTGTGTCACACAACTTTGCATATTTAAACGTTGCAGTTTATTCATAAAACCCTTCTGTTCGGGGGAAAAACTTACCGGTTCAGTTCTCTGCGTAAAGTTTGAGTTGCGGCGCACTCAGAAATGTGTACTACATAATATTTTAATCCGAGAGGACCCACGTAGAACAGTAAACAGTTCGAAATCCTTTAGTCGTCCGTGGTGCACTCTGTCAAAAGTCCCCGAAACTGTGCAACAGCATAAAGTTATTAAAATACATTAAAACTCTTCAGCCACCGGTGTCTAGCGAGTGGTTGAAAGCTCCACGTCGAGGAATGCGCTTCAAGTGTCCGGCGAGAGCCCATAAGCTTCCCGACCCCAAGACAAAAGCGCTTTATTGGCGAATGGAAGGGAGAGTTTTAACGAGAATGGGAGGGGCGACTCGAGGCGAGCTGGAACGCGACCCAGAGCGCTCAGAACTCCACACTGGTCTGCTGCAGGGGCTTGGAAAGCAGCGCTCATATGCTGCGCTCTCCTCCTTGACAGATAAAGTTGGGGCAACGCAACAAAAAAAATGGCTACATTTTTCTTTTAGTTTCACACCGTAAACCTGCAGGACCTGTTTCAATAACACGCTTATGAGAAGTATTTACTTGCAAACTTATTTTGTGAAGTTCTGTGTTCATATTTTTTAAAGCACATTTTCAGTATGGAATGGTTTGTACTCAAACGACTGTGAACCAGTTTCAACATTTATAAGATTGGAGCCTATAATGCGTCCATTGCCTACAATTAGGCCTAATTTTATTTCTTAGCATGTTTAGCATATCAGTTTATATTTGTTATTCTTGGATAATTGTTCATATGGGCTTGATGTATGAAATGGAAAAGGAACAGCCTTGTATTTTGACTGTCAATCACTTGGCATTTGAGAAAAGCACGTGTCAATTGTCAAATCTCTCATTCGCACATATGGTGTCTTAATTCATGAATGTTGTTGCACCGTTAAACTGGGAGATTCGTAGGCATTGAATACTTCCGAGTGCTGCGTAGCCTTGCAGCCCGTCGGCAGCTGGCACCCTATTTTAAAGTGTCTTAGAATCGGTTTCCAACGAGGTGAAGTAATGGGATATCTGTCAGTAATGGTGTAACCATGTCACATACTCAGATATAGATACTTTTAGAAACATATTATGTCTCAGAATTGTCCATAATATAGTTGGAAACGGGACAGAAGTGAACTAAAAGGAGCTATTTATATCAACATATTGCATGGAGTTCTGTTTGTTGTAAGTGGCCTAATTCCTTATATAATATGTTTATATCTACAGGAATCTCAATCTAGGCCTATACCTGATAACTAAAAAATGTTAAAATGAATACAACTATTTTACACAGTGCTCTCTCTTCTGATGTGTTAATGACTGGATTTGGGCATCCATAGCAGCGCAGCCATAGGGCGATTCTACCACTATGCTTGTTGACACAAGACTGTGAAAATAATTGGTCTGAGGTCAACACTACCCCTGTATATTTGTGGGTGGCGTCACTCCCCCCGGCTCTGTAGGTGTACTTTGGCTGGGTCCGGCCCCTGCAAGGGCAAGATTCAACAAACACACCACAGGGCTTTGGCTCCTGGGCCGGTGCAAGTGTATGTCTCTGGAAATGTTTTGGCCCTATTCTGTGTGGAATAAGGGACACTGTTGTTCCATTCTTCACAATGGGTGAACCATGCTTTATTAACAGCATTTCTTCTAAACTGTAACTGTCATTCCTCATTTATGTCACTATGGCTCGTTCTTCTTCCATAGTTATGATCCATATAACACACACACACACACACACACAACACACACACACACACACACACACACACACACACACACACACACACACACACACTGTAACACACATCTGTATCAAATGACTGTAAATTGCAGGAATAGACAAACGACTTCATGCTTGTTCTCCAGGCCCAGATGTCCTTGTCCCATATAGTCCATAATGCAGCTGAGTTTTATGTTTTCAAAGAACATCAACCCTGAATCCTCTGTAGCAGTTTATCACAACTACAGAGAATCACACATACAAATCACCCAGCAGTGCCTCTTTCTGCCTCTACTGGGTCTCTCTCTCTCCCTCTTGTGCTCCAGAGTGGCGCAGCGGTCTAAGGCACTGCATCTCACTGCTAGAGGCATCACTACAGGCACTCTGGTTCGAATCCAGGCTGTATCACAACCGGCCGTGATTGGGATTCCCATAGGGTGACGCACAATTGGCCCAGTGTCGTCCGGGTTTGGCCGGTGTAGGCCGTCATTGTAAAGAATTTGTTCTTAACTGACTTGCCTAGTTAAATAAAGGTTTCCCTGCCTCCCTGCTTCCCCCACCCCTATCTCTAACTCCCCCCCCATTCTTCTCTCCCTCTCACTCTCTCCCAACTCTCCCCTCTTTCTTCCCCAGTAGAGTATGCCAACAGAACGAACCCAGAGTTGAACTGCTGACTGTGCTAAGGTCATACAGGTACAGGCTGGTAGTTATTTATCATAGTCATCAGTGCTGTGTGTCTTGGAAGCAGAGGTAGGACCACAGTCTCCAGAGCCCAGGAACTCACACACACACACACACACACACACACACCACACCGTTCACCTCCAATGGCGTCAGCCAACGGCAGCTTTAGATAAACACTGTGGGGGTACACACACACAAACACACGCACAGACGTACACGCACACGCATACACACACCACCCGACTACCCCTGGTCTGTTCTGTTTACCTCCAGTCATCATCAGTAGAATCTAATTGGATGACTTAACTCCCAGAAGGCATAAGATAGCAGGGGACATTTCTTTTCCTTTGTTTTTCACTCCCTTAGATGGAAGGATAGTCCTCCTCACCATCACCCACTAAATAGAAAAGAATAGAATAGAAAATGATTACAAGTTTTTTTGTACCTCCAAGGTTTTTTCCTTTAGCACACAACCCATATAGATTTAGACAGTGGACTATGGTGGGCTACACATGCAGTGATGTTGAAAGGTCTGGACCAAATGCATTATGAGTGGTGGTGGTGTAAGTCAGGGTTGCTGTAATAACATGAGCCCGGTGTCGTCAACGCGTTCAGCTCCCTAATCATTATGGCCCAGTTAAAGATGGCTACGCGGAATCCAGCCCGCTGTAATGTTGCCCAGGGGAACCAGTACAACAGTGAGCTGGTTGGGGTTGGTCCAAGAGCCCTGGCCCTGCCAGCCAAAGGCTCCAAGCTGAAGTACTACTTATCCACACAGCAGTCTCCTCCTTATTACCCCTTTCCCTTCCTTTCCATGCTTCTTTCTCTCTCTTTTCTCTCTCTTACTTTCTTTCTCTCAAATTATTGAGCTTTTTTTTTACCGTTTCGCTGCTTGGCTGTTTTTCTTTTCTTGCTTACTTTCTTTTTTGTTTGTTCCACTTTCTCTTATTTTCTGCTTTTTCTTTCCCTCTACTCTCTCATTCCCCCTTTTCTGATATCTTCTATTATTATCATTATTTGTAGAGTTGTTATGGTTTCTTCTCTGACATTTCCTCTGTTCTTCCTCTCTGATTCTGAACTCTTTCTCTTTCTCAGTCTTCTATACTCTCTCTTTCTATTTCTCTCCCTCTTTCTCCTTCCTCTTTCTTCTTTTACGTTGTAGGCCTTCTCACCTGCCCTCATTCTATTCTTCTGGGATATAGAACATGGAGTCAGAATGGTTGAACTGGTGTAGGGAAGTGTAGGACCTCTGTGATAAAGACCAGTGACTATCAATTCACATCAACTGTATGTCCATAAAGCATACATTACATACCTGTAACTCCATACTGAACAGAACGTCATGTTAGTGGTGGACAGTGTTAGTGGTCCAGTGTCTGCTCTCCACCAGTCTCTCACTGGACTCACTGAGTTGCTATTTATAGAACCTGCTCAGATAATGGACTTTCCACCTGGGCCTCAACAGAGGAAGACTTGAATCTCCCTGGTTCCTGAATGAGAGCGAGAGACACACACACACACACACACACACACACACACACACACACACACACACACACACACACACACACACACACACACACACACCCCCCCCCCCGCACATAGAGAAGGAGAAACACACACACACACACGGAGAGAAGAGAGAGAAACACACACATAGAGAAGAGAGGAGACACACACACACACACACCTAGAGAAACAGACACACACACACACACACACACACATAGAGATAGATAGATAGAGAGTAATAGAATAATGAATGAGGTTGAGTGGGGGTGGTTCTGGGAACCCTCTCCCCCCTCCCATAGGGACAGCCTGGGAACTAGCAACATGGTTCTTTTCTGATAGACTCACAACACTGTAAAACCCCTTCTCATTCTTCCCTGTCTCTCGAGGTAGATATTGTCCCTAACCGCAGATCTCAGATCAGATCACCCCACCCCCAATCTTTACCTTAAACTGAGACTTAGCTCTATGACGTGACTATGAACAGCATCAAATATATTTTACAATAGATTGATGCAGAGGGTTGCACTCGCGAGCACCCACACAGAGCATCTGCACGTGTGCTCGAGAGTTTGCGTGTGTGCGCACATTTTGACCATGCACATATATGTTTGTGTGTGGGTTCTTGACAGACGTGACTACTCGTCCCCAGAAAGCCCTTGGCTCCCTGCCTTCCCACAGTCCTCCTCCAGCCCAGTAGCCGCTATGTGTCCGTGGGAAGCTGCCGAGAGGAGAGTGGGAGAGACCTGGTCCTTGGCACTCTGGGAAGTCACATGGAGGGAGGGAGAGGTAGGGAAGGAGAGGGAGGGAGAGAAGATGGGGAGAGAGAGGGTAGTAGGAGGGGGAGAGAAGGAGAGAGGAGAGGGATGTACAGAGGGGAAAAGGAGAGGAAGGGAGAGATGGGGAGAGAGAGAGCGGGTAGTGGGAGAGGAAGAGGGAGGGAGAGGAGAGAGAAGGATAGGGAGAGGGTTCTCTGGGGGATGTTTTGGTAACACTGAAAGTGATAGATAGGAATAATACAGTAGTAGTTTGGGAAGCAATAAGTACGATACCCTATAGGGGACAATAAAGTTGTATTCAGTTGAACTGTACTGTGTTGAATCTACTTGAAAAAAAATATGGTTCCTGAACTGTGACAATCGCAATCGAGTTAAAGGAGCAAAATACCATAGTGGACAATAAAGATGAATTGAATCATATTGAATTGAAAAAATATATATGTGGTTCCTGGGGTGGAAGCTGAGGTGAGTTAAAGCAGTCACCATGAAGGAGGACATGGGGGACAATAAAGTTATATTAAATTATTTGTATGGTATTTTATACAAAAAATGATAGAGTAAATATGTGCTAGGATAGCAGCTGAGGTGATTAAAGCAGAAGTAGGAAGTACTGGCCATTGGTGTGAAAATAAAGCATCAGATAAAGGCCTGTGTGACTCTAAACATTGGCGTCCAATATTGACTCTTCCCACCTGTTGTGGTGGTTGACACTGGCCTATTAAATCCCACTTCCACAGTGATAAAGCTGTCTTCCTCCTGTGGAAACCTACAAGGACCAGAACCCACGCTTCTCTGTGATTGTATAATGTTATTTAGGGTTTTATGTGTTAATGGTGGGTTTGTATAGTGCTATATATTTAGCATAAGTGGATGTTTTTGGAAGTTTAGTTTAAGGTTTTACATGCGTTGATTATATGTTTGTATGGTGTTATATAAGTGTCTGTTTATTTAACCTCTCTGGGGTATGTGGGACGTGACCGTCCCACCTGCGGGACACACTATTCAACAGCCAGTGAAATAGCAGGGCGCCAAATTCAAAACGACAAAAATCTCATAATTCAAATTTCTCAAACATACAACTACTATATCCCATTTTAAAGATACACTTCTTGTTAATCCAACCACATTGTCCGATTTCAAAAAGGCTTTACGGCGAAAGCACACCATACGATTATGTTAGGACATCACCTTGACAATAAAAACCACACAGCCATATTCCAAGCAAGGAGAGGCGTCACAAAAACCATAAATACAGCTAAAATGAATCACTAACCTTTGAAGATCTTCATCAGATGGCACTCATAGGACTTCATGTTACACAATACATGTATGTTTTGCTTGATAAAGTTCATATTTATATCCAAAAACCCCATTTTACATTGGCGTGTAATGTTCAGAAATGTTTTGCCTCCAAAACTCCCGGTGAATGAGCACATCAATTTACAGAAATACTCATCATAAACGTTGATAAAATATTAAACTGTAATTCAAAGAATTATAGATACACTTCTCCTTAATGCAACCGCTGTGTCAGATTTCAAAAAAACTTTACAGCGAAAGCAAACTTTGCAATACTCTGAGTACAGCGTTCAGACACGAAACCAAACCCACCATTTTGTGGAGTCAATAAAACTCAGAAATAATATTATAAATATTCACTTACCTTTGATGATCTTCATCAGAATGCACTCCCAGGAATCCCAGGTCCACAATAAATGTTTGTTTTGTTTGATAAAGGCCATCATTTATGTCCAAATACCTCCTTTTTGTTGTCACGATGAAAAGTTGTCACGATGAAAAATGTCACGATGAAAAGTCAAAAAAAGTTCTATTTACGTTCGTAGAAATATGTCAAACGATGTATAGTATCAATCTTTAGGATGTTTTTAACATAAATCTTCAGTAATATTCCAACTGGACAATTCCAAAGTCTTCAGAAAAGAAAAGGAACACAGCTCACACTCACGTGAGCACGCGCCTCTGAGCGCATGTCATTTCCGCACTCATCAACTTCCAGGCCCTCTTGTTCATGCCATATTCACAGTAGAAGCATGAAACAACATTCTAAAGACTGTTGACATCTAGTGGAAGCCTTAGGAAGTGCAAAATGAACCCTAAGTGACTGTGTACTGGATAGGGATTCACTTGAAAGACTACAAGCCTCAGATTTCCACACTTCCGGGTTGGATTTTTCTCAGGTTTTTGCCTGCCATATGGGTTCTGTTATACTCACAGACATCATTCAAACAGTTTTAGAAACTTCAGAGTGTTTTCTATCCAAATCTACTAATATCTACTATGCATATCCTACCTTCTGAGCCTGAGTAGCAGGCAGTTTAATTTGGGCATGCCTTTCATCCGGACGTCAAAATACTGCCCCCTACCCTAGAGAAGTTTTAAGGCTGGCTTTACTATGTGTTAATTGAGAGGTGGCCAGGGCCCTATGACCCTCTGAGAGTGGGAACTAGGCTAGTAAGAGCGGAAAGGTCTGGTTGTTCCCTCTGACCATCTCCTTATGCCCTTTCTCACCATCCGTCTGTCACGGGTTCACTATGGAAGAGGTTATTGAACTTAACCTTGGAGTCCAAGAGAGAACTTCTCCAAATATGTTGTCTTCTGGTCTTCCTCTTTTGTTGCCTTATTTTAATCTGCTGTTGTTGTTGTCAGAAGGGAAATAGATGTTCTGGGATACACCATTAAGGCTTGTGATTGTCAGGTCCTCTTCTATGTGAGCTGGTGTGCAAGAGAGATTCCGAATTTCTGTAATGTTGGTTCTGATAAACTCTAGATAAAGTATCGGCCACTTTCCATTACAGCCACTGTTGAGTGAAGCGCTACGGTCACAGTGTCGGGGAGAGATGCGTGCTACGCCTCAAGATTTGTGTCAATGAGCAAAATAAATTAGGCCCAGATTCAGACCTCAGAAATATTTGCATTGAAACATTGAACATTTAGGAAGAATGGATGTTTTGGTCCCTTGTTTGTGTGAAGGATGAAGGGAGCAAATAGAGGAGAGAGCGAGGGAGGGAGAGAAAGGGGGAAAGTCAGAGTGAGAACAAGAAAAAGAAAAGGGGGGGGCAAAGTCCGAGAAAGAGAAAGAAAAAAGAGGGAGAAGCATGAGTGCACTCAGAGATTGACTCCATGCAGCCCTTGTTTATGAGAGAAACACCACAGCTGAGCTGAAGCTTCTGAGTGGGACAAACACACTGCTCTCTATTGGTTGTTGTGGAACAAACCGCATGAGAACTCAAGTCATTCAGAATGATTTCAGTGATGACATTTTTTATTTAATTTAACCTTTATTTAACTAAGCAAGTCAGTTAGGAACAAATTCTTATTTATAATGACGGCCTACTCCGGCCAAACAACGCTGAGCCAATTGACACCCAATCACGTCTGGATGTGATGCAGCCTGGATTTGAACCAGGGACTGCAGTGACACCTCTTGCACTGAGATGCAGTGCCTTAGACCGCTGCGCCACTCGGGAGTCCACATCTGCTCAGCAATAGATGATGTTTTCAATCAGAATGATTTAATAATAATGTAGGATTTATATAACCCTTTTCAAAGACCCAAAGACGGTTATGTTTTTTAAAGACACTATTTAAAAGAAGAGGATCCAGTCAGAAGCCCAGCATTAGTGTATCTGAGGTGATTTGCATGTCTATGCCTGAGACCCACTGAGCTGAAGCCTAGGCATTAGTTACGGAAGCACACAGTCCGAGCAGCAGGGAGAGCTGGCTCTCTCTCTGTCTGTAACGGAGGGATTTTCCTTATCACTCTGGCACCGATTAAAACAGAGGGAAGAGTATGGAGGGGGTGAGGAGCAGAGGAGGGGTGGGGGCCACTAGGGGTCACTTTGGAGGTCAGCCAGAAGTGGACATTTCCCATGATGCACAAGGAGCATACATGCACAGCATGAATTATTGACCGAGGTGAAAGATAGAGGTCTCATGTTGCTCTTTCCTCTCTGTCTGTCTCTCTGTGTCTCTGTCTCTCTGTGTCTCTGTCTCTCTCTCTCCCTCTCTCTCCCCGTCTCTCCCTCTGTCGGTTTCTCTCTCTCTCCCTCTCTCTCTCTCTCTCTCTCTCCAGTCTCTCTCTCTCTCTCTGTGTGTGTTTGTGTACTGTGTGTGTGGTATGGTATGCCAGGTATTAAGCAGAATGCCTGTGGTTTAATAAGGGGGGTAATTGGTGTCAGATGGATCTCTGTGCCTCAGATATGTTTAATATATACACACACTCATACACAGAGAGTATGTTCACTATGCGCTGGGTGATGCCTCAGATATGTTTAATATATACACACTCATACACAGAGAGTATGTTCACTATGCGCTGGGTGATGCCTCAGATATGTTTAATATATACACACTCATACACAGAGAGTATGTTCACTATGCGCTGGGTGATGTTTGGCATCCTCTCTGAGATATTATTTGCTTTGGGGAGCGTTGTGTGTTTTTATTGGGCACAGGGGAGGGTAGTGTGTATTTCCTGGTTTACTCTGCAGGTTTTACTAGATCATTTATTCCATCCTAGCCAAATGTCTTTCTCCCCTCATGCACTACGCTTTTTCCATGTGCTAACTTTTACTATTCCACAGTGTATCCTGCCCTCCATCCACCATTCAGACTGATCGTAGTGGAAGGTGGATAGTTTGATGCTCCTCTCGGTAAATATTGAGGGTCTTATTCTGGTGACATGATTATTGATGCTTGTCTGCCGTTTGACAAATAAAATAAATGTTGCACTTTAGTCCATAATAATGTCATCATGTGGGCTATACCTGCACGGTATCTGTGAGCTGTGGGCTATACCTGCACGGTATCTGTGAGCTGTGGGCTATACCTGCACGGTATCTGTGAGCTGTGGGCTATACCTGCACGGTATCTGTGAGCTGTGGGCTATACCTGCACGGTATCTGTGAGCTGTGGGCTATACCTGCACGGTATCTGTGAGCTGTGGGCTAGAGTACACATGTCAACACCAGAGTGGGCACATTCACTAGATCTACTCAATAACTATTGTGACAAAACCAACAGTAGGCCTAGAGTTGAAAATGCCATGGAAACCCATTTAACTTGTATTTTTTACTCGGGACATGGGAATTTAACCTCAAGGTATTTTTATGTGCACTACTTATTTACACAGACTTTTATCTGCAACAAGTTAATATGATGGAAACACAACTGATGGGAAAATGCGCATATTGTTTTAATGCAGATGTAAAAAAATATTCACATAAATCTTTTGCCAGTTGGATGGAAACCTAGTTCTAGACACCATAAACAGTCTGGCAGTAGTCCAGTGTCACTTTGATTATGGCTGCACATCATGGTTCACCAGCAGCCCCAAACAATAAGCCTCCAGCCAAACAAGCTTGTAAGAATTGTATTGAACCTCCTCCCTCATACTCCTCTGGAGGTCGAGCCTGTTAAGCAGCTAGGCTAGCTATCAGTGGAAAAAATGGTTCTGGTTCACAGAATTATCACGGACTCAGCCCCCAGGTACGTCCACCAGGGTAAGTCCATAGCCTGAGACTCCAACATTCACTGTTTTAAATATAAGAGTCTATCTGGTAAGAACACATTTCTATATACCGGCACAGATGAGTGGAACAAACTACCACAGTAAGCCATACCATCCTTAACCACTTTTAAAAAGAATGTCAAAAGCTGGCTAATGTGTGAACAGTATAACAATTTTTTTGTCTGTATCTCTGTAATGTGTCTATCTATGTAATTGTATATGTATTTACATACACAGTAGGGACCACAATGGAAATACTTCCCCGACTTTATTGTGCAATTCCGGTCACTTTAGAAAATCTTTATACTGTGCCTTCAGAAAGTATTCATACATCATGACTTATTGCACATTTTGTTGTGTTACCTGAATTCAAAACAGATTTAAACAACAACCAAAAAAATCACTGTTTTTGGACATTATTGCACATTAATTGAAAATGAAATACAAAAATATCTAATTTAACTATTCATATCTAATTTATAACTATTCACCCCCCTGAGTCAATACTTTGTAGAAGCACCTTTGGCACTGTGTCTGTATCAGCTTTGCACATCTGGATTTGGGGCTTTTCTTCCATTCTTCCTTGCAGATTTTCTCAAGCTCTGTTAAGATGGATGGGGAGTGGCGGTGAACAGAAATCTTCAAGTGTATTATTTCACTGTATCACAATTGGGTCAGAAGTTTACATACGCTAAGTTGACTGTGCCTTTAAACAGCTTGTAAAATTCCAGAAAATTATGTCATGGCTTTAGAAGCTTTTGATAGGCGAATTGACATAATTTGAGTCAATTGGAGGTGTACCTGTGGATGTATTTCAAGGCCTATCTTCAAACTCAGTGCCTCTTTGCTTGACATCATTGGAAAATCAAAAGAAATCAGCCAAGACCACAGAAAAGCAATTGTAGACCTCCACAAGTCTGGTTCATCCTTGGGAGCAATTTCCAAACCCCTGAAGGTACCATGTTCATCTGCACAAACAATAGTACACAAGTATAAACACCATGGGACCACGCAGCCATCATACCACTCAGGAAGGAGACTCGTTTTGTCTCCTAGAGATGAACGTACTTTGGTGCGTAAAAGTGCAAATCAATCCCAGAACAACAGCAAAGGACCTTGTGAAGATGCCCGAGGAAACTGGTACAAAAGTATCTATATCCACAGTAAAACGAGTCCTATATTGACATAACCTGAAAGGCCGCTCAGCATGGAAGAAGACACTACTCCAAAACCGCCATAAAAAAGCCAGACTATGGTTTGCAACTGCACATGGGGACAAATATTGTACTTTTTGGAGAAATGTCCTCTGGTCTGATGAAACAGAAATAGTACCGTTTGGCCATAATGACCATCGTTATGTTTGAAGGAAAAAGGGGGAGGCTTGCAGGCCGAAGAACACCATTCCAACCGTGAAGCACGGGGGTGGCAGCATCATGTTGTGGGGGTGCTTTGCTGCAGGAGGGACTGGTGCACTTCACAAAATATATGGCATCATGACGAAGGAAAATTACGTGGATATATTGAAGCAACATCTCAAGACATCAGTCAGGAAGTTAAAGCTTGGTCGCAAATGGGTCTTCCAAATGGACAATGACCCCAAGCATACTTCCAAAGTTGTGGCAAAATGGCTTAAGGACAACAGAGTCAAGGTATTGGAGTGGCCATCACAAAGCCCTGACAATCCTATTGTCACGGTTGTCGTCGGTGAAGGAGGACCAATACGCAGCAGGTACGTGTATGCTCATCTTGAGAATTTATTTACTTCAAAAAATGAACGTACAAAAATCACAAAACAAAAGAACGAACGAACAACTACAAACAGTCTGGCTAGCATAGGCTCAACACAGAACAATCACCCACAAATCACAAACACAAACACACCCTAATATATGGGACTCTCAATCAAAGGCAGATAGACAACACCTGCCTTCAACTGAGAGTCCCAACCCCAATTAACCAAACATAGACATACACTCACTAGACTCCACATAGAACTACCTAGACATAAACCAAAACCCGGAAATACTAAACCAAACACCCTTTTAACAAACACACCACCCCGAACCACATAAAACAAATACCCTCTGCCACGCCCTGACCAAACTACAAAACAATTAATTTTATATACTGGCCAGGACGTGACACCTATAGAAGATTTGTGGGCAGAACTGAAAAAGTGTGTGCGAGCAAGGAGGCCTACAAACCTGACTCAGTTACACCAGCTCTGTCAGGAGGAATTGGCCAAAATTCACCCAACTTATTGTGGGAAGCTTGTGGAAGGCTACCCGAAACGTTTGACCCAAGTTTAACAATGTAAAGGCAATGCTACCAAATACTAATTGAATGTATGTAAACTAATGACCCACTGGGAATATGATGAAAGAAATAGAAGCGGAAATAAATCATTCTCTCTACTATTATTCTGACAATTCACATTCTTAAAATAAAGTGGTGATCCAAACTGACCTAAGACAGGGAATTTTTCACTAGGATTAAATGTCAGTAATTGTGAAAAACTGAGTTTAAATCTATTTGACTAAGGTGTATGTAAACTTCTGATTTCAACTGTATATATACACACACACTACCGTTCAAAAGTTTGGGGTCACTTAGAAATGGCCTTGTTTTTGATAGAAAAGCAATTTTTTTTGTGCATTAAAATAACATAAAATTGATCAGAAATACAGTGTAGACATTGTTAATGTTGTAAATGGCAACTTGTAGCTGGAAACGGCTGATTTTTAATGGAATATCTACATAGGCGTACAGAGGCCCATTATAAGAAACCATCACTCCTGTGTTCCAATGGCACGTTGTGTTAGCTAATCCAAGTTTATAATTTTAAAAGGCTAATTGATCATTAGAAAACCCTTTTGCAATTATGTTAGTACAGCTGAAAACTGATGTCCTGATTAAAGAAGCAATAAAACTGGCCTTCTATAGACTAGTTGAGTATCTGGAGCATAAGCATTTGTGGGTTTGATTACAGGCTCAAAATGGCCAGAAACAAAGCCCTTCTTCTGAAACTCATCAGTCTATTCTTGTTCTGAGAAATGAAGGCTATTCCATGCGAGAAATTGCCAAGAAACTGAAGATCTCGTACAATGCTGGGTACCACTCCCTTCACAGAACAGCGCAAACTGGCTCTAACCAGAATAGAAAGAGGAGTAGGAGGCCCCGGTGCACAACTGAGCAAGAGGACAAGTACATTAGTGTCTAGTTTGAGAAACAGATGCCTCACAAGTCCTCAACTGGCAGCTTCATTAAATAGTACCCGCAAAACACCAATCTCAACATCAGCAGTTACCTGTGGTAAATTCAATTGATTGGACAAGATTTGGAAAGGCACACACCTGTCTATATAAGGTCCCACAGTTGACAGTGCATGTCAGAGCAAAAACCAAGCCATGAGGTTGAAGGAATTGACCGTATAGATCCTAGACAGGAAAGCGTCGAGGCACAGATCTGGGGAAGGGTACCAAAATATTTCTGCAGCTTTGACGGGCCCCAAGAACACAGTGGTCTCCATCATTCTTAAATGGAAGAAGTTTGGAACCACCAAGACTATTCCAAGAGCTGGCCGCCTGGCCAAACTGAGCAATCGTTGGAGAAGGGCCTTAATCAGGGAGGTGACCAAGAACCCGATGGTCACTCTGGAGTTCCTCTATGGAGATGGGAGAACCTTCTAGAAGGAAAATGTGGGGATGTATTTCAGCGGCAGGGACTGGGAGACTAGTCAGGATAGAGGTAACTATGAACGGAGCAAAGTACAGATAGATCCTTGATGAAAACCTGCTCCAGAGCTCTCATTACTTCAGACTAGGGTGAAGGTTCACCTTCCAACAGGACAACGACCCTAAGCACACAGCCAAAACTAAGCATGAGTGGCTTCGGGACAAGTCTCTGAATGTCCTTGAGTGGCCCAGCCAGAGCCTGGACTTGAACATCTCTGGAGAGATCTGGAAATAGCTGTGCAGCAATGATTCCCATCCAACCTGACAGCGCATAAGAGGATCTGCGGAGAAGAATGGGAGAAACTCTCCAAATACAGGTGCGCCAAGCTTATGGCGTCGTACCCAAGAAGACTTGATGCTGTAATCGCTGCCAAAGGTGCTTCAACAAAGTACTGAGTAAAGGGTTTGAATACTTATGTAAATGTAATATTTCAGTTTAAAAATGTTTCTAAATTAGCTAAAAATAGATAATCTGTTTTTGCTTTGTCATTATGGCGTATTGTTTGTAGATTGAGGGGAAAAAAACTATTAAATACATTTTAGAATAAGGCTGTAATGTAACAAATTGTGGAAAAAGTCAAGGGTCTCCATACTATTACATCCAACATATTCTACAGATATACTAAATATTCTATCCACAAATATACTAAATATTCAGATATACTAAATACACATATGTGATGGGATATATAGACATTATGGACACTATGTGGATAGAATATATAGTACATCTGTAGAATATGTTGGATAGAATAGTATATATACAGCAATAGCTGAATAGGATGGACTTGACTAGAATATACTATATGCATATGAAATTAGTAAAACATTATGCAAACATTATTAAAGTGGCTGGTGTTCCATTATTGAAGTGACCAGTGATTCCATGTCTATATACATAGGGCAGCAGCCTCTAAGGTGCAGGATTGAGTAACCGGGTGGCAGCCGGCTAGTATCAGTGACTAAGTTCAGGGCAGGGTACTGGGTGAAGGCCTGATAGTGACAGTGACTAAGTTCAGGGCAGGGTACTGGGTGAAGGCCGGCTAGTGACAGTGACTAAGTTCAGGGCAGGGTACTGGGTGAAGGCCGGCTAGTGACAGTGACTAAGTTCAGGGCAGGGTACTGGGTGAAGGCCTGATAGTGACAGTGACTAAGTTCAGGGCAGGGTACTGGGTGAAGGCCGGCTAGTGACAGTGACTAAGTTCAGGGCAGGGTACTGGGTGAAGGCCGGCTAGTGACAGTGACTAAGTTCAGGGCAGGGTACTGGGTGAAGGCCGGCTAGTGACAGTGACTAAGTTCAGGGCAGGGTACTGGGTGAAGGCCGGCTAGTGACAGTGACTAAGTTCAGGGCAGGGTACTGGGTGAAGGCCGGCTAGTGACAGTGACTAAGTTCAGGGCAGGGTACTGGGTGAAGGCCTGATAGTGACAGTGACTAAGTTCAGGGCAGGGTACTGGGTGAAGGCCGGCTAGTGACAGTGACTAAGTTCAGGGCAGGGTACTGGGTGAAGGCCTGATAGTGACAGTGGCTAAGTTCAGGGCAGGGTACTGGGTGAAGGCCGGCTAGTGACAGTGACTAAGTTCAGGGCAGGGTACTGGGTGAAGGCCGGCTAGTGACAGTGACTAAGTTCAGGGCAGGGTACTGGGTGAAGGCCTGATAGTGACAGTGACTAAGTTCAGGGCAGGGTACTGGGTGAAGGCCTGATAGTGACAGTGACTAAGTTCAGGGCAGGGTACTGGGTGAAGGCCGGCTAGTGACAGTGACTAAGTTCAGGGCAGGGTACTGGGTGAAGGCCTGATAGTGACAGTGACTAAGTTCAGGGCAGGGTACTGGGTGAAGGCCGGCTAGTGACAGTGACTAAGTTCAGGGCAGGGTACTGGGTGAAGGCCGGCTAGTGACAGTGACTAAGTTCAGGGCAGGGTACTGGGTGAAGGCCGGCTAGTGACAGTGACTAAGTTCAGGGCAGGGTACTGGGTGAAGGCCGGATAGTGACAGTGACTAAGTTCAGGGCAGGGTACTGGGTGAAGGCCGGCTAGTGACAGTGACTAAGTTCAGGGCAGGGTACTGGGTGAAGGCCGGCTAGTGACAGTGACTAAGTTCAGGGCAGGGTACTGGGTGAAGGCCTGATAGTGATGGCTGTTTAACAGTCTGATGGTCTTAAGATAAAATCTGTTTCTCAGTCTCTCAGTCCCAGCTTTGATGCACCTGTACTGACCACACCTTCTGGATGGCAGCAGGGTGAACAGGCCGTGGCTCGGGTGATTGATGTCCTTGATGATCTTTTTGGCCTTCCTGTGACATCGGATGCTGTAGGTGTCCTGGAGGGTAGGCAGTGTGCCCCCGGTGACGCTTTGGGCAGACCGCACCACCCTCTGGAGAGCCTTGCGGTTGTGAGCGGTGCAGTTGCCGTACCAGGCGGTGATACAGCCTGACAGGATGCTCTCAATGATGCATCTGTAAAATTTGTGAGGGTCTTAGGGGCCAAGTAACATTTCTTCAGCCTCCTGAGGTTGAAGAGGCGCTGTTGCGCCTTCTTCACCACATTGTCAATTTGTAAGTCGCTCTGGATAAGAGCGTCTGCTAAATGACGTAAATGTAAAATGTAAATGTCTGTGTGGCTGGAACATTTCAGATTGACAGTGATAAGTACGCAGATGAACTTGAAGCTTTTCACCTTCTTCACTGAAAAGTGGATGTGGATGTGGGCGTGCTCCCTCTGCTGTTTCCTGAAGTCCACGATCAGCTCCTTCGTTTTGTTGACGTTGAGGGAGAGGTTATATTCCTGACACCACTCCACCAGGGCCCTCACCTCCTCCCTGTAGGCTGTCTCGTCATGGTTGGTAATCAGGCCTACTACTGTTGTGTCGTCTGCAAACTTGATGATTGAGTTGGAAGTGTAGGTGAACAGGGAGTACAGGAGGGGGCTGATCTATATTGAGGATATTATATTGAGGATCAGCCTAGTGGAGGTGTTATTGCCTACCTTCACCACCTGGGGGCGGCCCGTCAGGAAGTCCAGGACCCAGTTGCACAGAGTGGGGTTCAGACCCAGGGCCCCGAGCTTAATGATGAACTTGGAGGGTACTATGGTGTTGAAGGCTGAGCTGTAGTCAATGAACAGCATTCTTACATAGGTATTTCGCTTGTCCAGATGGGATCAGGCAGTGTGCAGTGCGATGGCAATTGCATCGTCTGTGGATATATTGGGGTGGTATGCAAACTGAAGTGGGTTTTAGGGTGTCAGGTAGGGTGGAGGTGATATGATCCTTAACTAGCCTCTCAAAGCACTTCATGATGACAGAAGTGAGTGCTACGAGGCTGTAGTCATTTAGTTCAGTTACCTTTGACTTCTTGGGAACAGGAACAATGGTGGACATCTTGAAGCGTGTGGAGACAACAGACTGGGATAGGGAGAGATTGAATATGTCCTAAACACACCAGCCAGCTGGTCTGCACATGCTCTGAGGATGCGGCTAGGGATGGCCGTCTGGGCCGGCAGCCTTGCGAGGTTTAACACGCTTAAATGTCTTACTCACATCGGCCACGGATAACGAGAGCCCACAGTCTTCGGGAGCGGCCCAAGTCGGTGGCACTGTGTTATCCTCAAAGCGGGCGAAGAAGGGGTTTAGCAAGATGTCGGTATCCGCGACGTGGCTGGTTTTCCCTTTGTAATTTGTGATTTTCTGGAGTCCCTGCCACATACGTCTTGTGTCTGAGCTGTTGAACTGTGACTCTGCTCTGACATACACTGTCAGCTGTGGAACCTTATAAACACAGGTGTGTTTTTAGCTAAATCATTGATTTGACCACAGGTTGACTCCAATCAAGTTGTAGTGACATCTGAAGGATGATCAAAGGAAATTGGATGCACCTGAGCTCAAATTGGAATGTCATAGGAAAGGTGTGTCAATGTTCAATCTATTTAATCCATGTTCAATTCAGACTGTAACACAACAACATGTGGAATAAGTCAAGGGTATGAATACTTTCTGAAGGCACTATATGGATTTTGTTTTTTACTGACAAATAAAATCAATCAATCCAAGCTGTGAAGCGGCTATTTGATGAATGGAAATCTGTTACAAAACACAAAAAGTTGAATGACATTAGAAGATTGTCCAGACAGGCCTTCGATATTGAGTAGGCTTACAAGGTAAAGAGGGATGTATTTTCTGTTTGTCCAGATTGACATAGTCTATTTATTGTGGTGTTGAAAACGCAAACCATGATATTGAAGTGGCTGAAGTTGGTATGCTTTGTTTATTGGTTGTGTGGTGCATTGGCACAGAAACCTGTTGGTGGAAAATGTGTTGCATATATTTGATAGAATTATAAATACGGCATCAAAATGTAGAAAATCTGATTTCCCCCTAGCTGATCTGCGGCCGGCTTTGATCGTAATGTAGGCCTAGTGAAACAGGCAGGGAGAGTGAGCTCGCCCATGGTCATCAGTGAACCCTCAACCTTTTGGCCCATAGTCCTGCGTGACATCAACTGTGCCACAAAAGCATGCTGAAGTGGCAAAGTCCATATCCACGTTAATAAACACAGGGTCACTACAGTTATTATTAGTGGTCGTAAACATTATTTTGAATGACTTCTATGAGGGGGGAGGTTGTGCCATTTATTTTACGGTACAAGGAGAGGGTCATGTGAAAATATTTTTAACGTTGGGGAGGGTCATTTCTAACTGTCCCTTAGCAACGATACCGTCTGTCAAGATGTGAAGCCTGGAATGTTTTTAAGGGTGTTATCCTTATAAAAGTATGGCAAGACCTCACAAGGGGTCATCTGAAATCTCAAACACCTGTATGTACTGTATGTGTTGTTACCTCTCATCTCACTGTCTTATGTCTCTGTCATGCACACACACACACACACACCTGTCTGGTTGTCCAGGAAAGCCCCTATCAGAGGCATACAGATCCCACCCAGCACACAACCAGCCAGCAGGCCAGAGAGTAGAGGAGAGAGAGATAGTAGAGTACGTGTTATCAGTTATCCGGTCATGTGATGGAGGTTGGAGTGTGCCCTGCTGCACGGACGCCCATGTCAGACCGCTGAGGTCATTCACAAATAAAAGCCCTCTTCCCTTCAGTGGCCTATCCTCAAACCCCAATTCAACCCTCAGACCAGTTCTGGTTACCACTGAGTCAAACATCCCACCCTGTACACTCATCCACACCCTCCACCTCTAGCTACTGACCACCTTACCCCCATCTCCCCCCACTTACACAACCCTCAGGTCATTGTCATTCTTGCTTAAGCTCCCTATCCCCCCTTATTCATACCCCCCTCCCTCCCTTTCCTCCCTTCCATCACCCTCCCATCACAGTTGTCTACTGAGGGAGAGAGAGACTAACAGGGGTGAGGTAGGGAAGAGGGATGGATTGGTGAGGGAAGGACAGGGAGATAGAAGGGAGGGGATAACAAACAAATGGTTAATAACTGGAGAAAAACTGGCAGAAAAAAATGTCATATTGTTGTTATTGTTTTTTGATACTTCATTATGGTTGTAATTTTCCATTTTAATTCTCTGTTTAATAGTCAACGCTCTACCAACAGCGTTTGTTATGCAAGTTACGAGTAAAACCCACTGTTTGAACATTATTAAAGCTACAGACTCACATCTGCTGCTATAACAAATTGCTGAAATCTGGATTCCTGCAGCCATTGAAGCCTGGGCCTGTGGCTGGATTTGATGTGGGGTTGTAGAGTTGTAGGGTCTGGTCGGGCTGCTCATTGTTAAGACGTGGTGGTTCACCGCCTTGCTCTCTGGCAGTGTAGCGCTTCTCTCTCTCTCTCTCTCTCTCTCTCTCTCTCTCTCTCTCTCTCTCTCTCTCTCTCTCTCTCCTCTCTCTCTCTCTCTCTCTCTCTCTCTCTCTGTAATAATCCAAGACTACTGAGGCTAAACTGGACTGGAGGCTACATGCTAGTGGGAACAGTAGAATATGATGCTTGACAAGAACCCACACTCGTCAAGGTCCTCTCAATCTATCACTCGCTCTCTTTCCTTCTCTCTCTCCCTTTCACTCCTTCCCTCTATGGGTGGTCAGTGGTCAACAGTGGTCTCTCCTCTGATCCTGCACTGGGGAAATGAGAACAAAATGGAGGTGTGTGTGAGAGAGAGAGCATGCGGGGGCTGGACAGTACTGTCAGTAACGGGTATATCTCCTAGTTCCAGCTCATTCCATGAGTCAAGGCCGTGGTGTAGTCTCTGTGTCTGTCTGATGAGTTTCATCTGTTATGAGGTACCTCTAACCCCAGTACTACCTCTAACCCCAGTACTACCTCTAACGCCAGTACTACCTCTAACCCCCAGCACTACCTCTAACCCCAGTACTACCTCTAACACCAGTACTACCTCTAACCCCAGTACCACCTCTAACCCCAGTACTACCTCTAACACCAGTACCACCTCTAACCCCAGTACTACCTCTAACCCCAGTACTACCTCTAACCCCAGTACCACCTCTAACCCCAGTACTACCTCTAACCCCAGTACTACCTCTAACCCCAGTACTACCTCTAACCCCAGCACTACCTCTAACCCCAGTACTACCTCTAACCCCAGTACCACCTCTAACCCCAGTACCACCTCTAACCCCAGCCCCAGTACTACCTCTAACCCCAGTACCACCTCTAACCCCAGTACTACCTCTAACCCCAGTACCACCTCTAACCCCAGTACCACCTCTAACCCCAGTACTACCTCTAACCCCAGTACCACCTCTAACCCCAGTACTACCTCTAACCCCAGCCCCAGTACTACCTCTAACCCCAGCCCCAGTACTACCTCTAACATTTACATTTACATTTAAGTAATTTAGCAGACGCTCTTATCCAGAGCGACTTACAAATTGGTGCATTCACCTTATAATATCCAGTGGAACAACCACTTTACAATAGTGCATCTAAATCTTTTAAGGGGGGGTTAGAAGGATTACTTTATCCTATCCCAGGTATTCCTTAAAGAGGTGGGGTTTCAGGTGTCTCCGGAAGGTGGTGATTGACTCCGCTGTCCTGGCGTCGTGAGGGAGCTTGTTCCACCATTGGGGTGCCAGAGCAGCGAACAGTTTTGACTGGGCTGAGCGGGAACTGTGCTTCCTCAGAGGTAGGGAGGCGAGCAGGCCAGAGGTGGATGAACGCAGTGCCCTTGTTTGGGTGTAGGGCCTGATCAGAGCCTGAAGGTACAGAGGTGCCGTTCCCCTCACAGCTCCATAGGCAAGCACCATGGTCTTGTAGCGGATGCAAGCTTCGACTGGAAGCCAGTGGAGAGAGCGGAGGAGCGGGGTGACGTGAGAGAACTTGGGAAGGTTGAACACCAGACGGGCTGCGGCGTTCTGGATGAGTTGTAGGGGTTTAATGGCACAAGCAGGGAGCCCAGCCAACAACGAGTTGCAGTAATCCAGACGGGAGATGACAAGTGCCTGGATTAGGACCTGCGCCGCTTCCTGTGTGAGGCAGGGTCGTACTCTGCGAATGTTGTAGAGCATGAACCTACAGGATCGGGTCACCGCCTTGATGTTAGTGGAGAACGACAGGGTGTTGTCCAGGGTCACGCCGAGGCTCTTAGCACTCTGGGAGGAGGACACAAGGGAGTTGTCAACCGTGATGGCGAGATCATGGAACGGGCAGTCCTTCCCCGGGAGGAAGAGCAGCTCCGTCTTGCCGAGGTTCAGCTTGAGGTGGTGATCCGTCATCCACACTGATATGTCTGCCAGACATGCAGAGATGCGATTCGCCACCTGGTTGTCAGAAGGGGGAAAGGAGAAGATTAATTGTGTGTCATCTGCATAGCAATGATATGAGAGACCATGTGAGGATATGACAGAGCCAAGTGACTTGGTGTATAGCGAGAATAGGAGAGGGCCTAGAACAGAGCCCTGGGGGACACCAGTGGTGAGAGCACGTGGTGCGGAGACAGATTCTCGCCACGCCACCTGGTAGGAGCGACCTGTCAGGTAGGACGCAATCCAAGCGTGGGCCGCGCCGGAGATGCCCAGGTCGGAGAGGGTGGAGAGGAGGATCTGATGGTTCACAGTATCAAAGGCAGCAGATAGGTCTAGGAGGATGAGAGCAGAGGAGAGAGAGTTAGCTTTAGCAGTGCGGAGAGCCTCCGTGACACAGAGAAGAGCAGTCTCAGTTGAATGCACAGTCTTGAAACCTGACTGATTAAAATCAAGAAGGTCATTCTGAGAGAGATAGCAAGAGAGCTGGCCAAGGACGGCACGTTCAAGAGTTTTGGAGAGAAAGGAAAGAAGGGATACTGGTCTGTAGTTGTTGACATCGGAGGGATCGAGTGTAGGTTTTTTCAGAAGGGGTGCAACTCTCGCTCTCTTGAAGACGGAAGGGACGTAGCCAGCGGTCAAGGATGAGTTGACGAGCGAGGTGAGGTAGGGGAGAAGGTCTCCGGAAATGGTCTGGAGAAGAGAGGAGGGGATAGGGTCAAGTGGGCAGGTTGTTGGGCGGCCGGCCGTCACAAGACGCGAGATTTCATCTGGAGAGAGAGGGGAGAAAGAGGTCAAAGCACAGGGTAGGGCAGTGTGAGCAGGACCAGCGGTGTCGTTTGACTTAGCAAACGAGGATCGGATGTCGTCAACCTTCTTTTCAAAATGGTTGACGAAGTCATCCGCAGAGAGGGAGGAGGGGGGGGGGGGAAGGAGGATTCAGGAGGGAGGAGAAGGTAGCAAAGAGCTTCCTAGGGTTAGAGGCAGATGCTTGGAGTTTAGAGTGGTAGAAAGTGGCTTTAGCAGCAGAGACAGAAGAGGAAAATGTAGAGAGGAGGGAGTGAAAGGATGCCAGGTCCGCAGGGAGGCGAGTTTTCCTCCATTTCCGCTCGGCTGCCCGGAGCCCTGTTCTGTGAGCTCGCAGTGAGTCGTCGAGCCACGGAGCAGGAGGGGAGGACCGAGCCGGCCTGGACGATAGGGGACAGAGGAAATCAAAGGATGCAGAGAGGGAGGAGAGGAGGGTTGAGGAGGCAGAATCAGGAGATAGGTTGGAGAAGGTTTGAGCAGAGGGAAGAGATGATAGGATGGAAGAGGAGAGAGTAGCGGGAGAGAGAGAGCGAAGGTTGGGACGGCGCAATACCATCCGAGTAGGGGCAGAGTGAGAAGTGTTGGATGAGAGCGAGAGGGAAAAGGATACAAGGTAGTGGTCAGAGACTTGGAGGGGAGTTGCAATGAGATTAGTGGAAGAACAGCATCTAGTAAAGATGAGGTCAAGCGTATTGCCTGCCTTGTGAGTAGGGGGGGAAGGTGAGAGGGTGAGGTCAAAAGAGGAGAGGAGTGGAAAGAAGGAGGCAGAGAGGAATGAGTCAAAGGTAGACGTGGGGAGGTTAAAGTCACCCAGAACTGTGAGAGGTGAGCCATCCTCAGGAAAGGAACTTATCAAGGCGTCAAGCTCATTGATGAACTCTCCAAGGGAACCTGGAGGGCGATAAATGATAAGGATGTTAAGCTTGAAAGGGCTGGTAACTGTGACAGCATGGAATTCAAATGAGGAGATAGACAGATGGGTCAGGGGAGAAAGAGAGAATGTCCACTTGGGAGAGATGAGGATTCCAGTGCCACCACCCCGCTGGCTCGATGCTCTAGGGGTATGCGAGAACACGTAGGCAGACGAGGAGAGAGCAGTAGGAGTAGCAGTGTTCTCTGTGGTAATCCATGTTTCCGTCAGCGCCAGGAAGTCTAGGGACTGGAGGGTAGCATAGGCTGAGATGAACTCAGCCTTGTTGGCCGCAGACTGGCAGTTCCAGAGGCTTCATGAGACCTGGAACTCCACGTGGGTCGCGCGCGCTGGGACCACCAGGTTAGAGTGGCAGCGGCCACGCGGTGTGGAGCGTTTGTATGGCCTGTGCAGAGGGGAGAGAACAGGGATAGACAGACACATAGTAGACAAGCTACAGAAGAGGCTACGCTAATGCAAAGGAGATTGGAATGACAAGTGGACTACACGTCTCGAATGTTCAGAAAGTTAAGCGTACGTTGCAAAAATCTTATTGACTAAAATGACGAAAATGATACAGTACTGCTGGCTGGTGGAGTAGGCTAGCTAGCAGTGGCTGCGTTGTTGACTTTGAACGTGTAGCTGGCTAGGTAACCTCGATAGTTTCAGTACGACCCCTTGTCATGATACAAAGCAACTTTGTAGCTAGCTAGCTAACATAACACTAATCAAGACGTTCCTTGTAATGTATTTAGTTTCTACAATGCTGCTCGTCTGTAATAGTTGGCTGGGTTAGGAAAAATGGCGTCGCGGGGGACGGAAATAGCTGGCTAGCTGACCTCAATGGCTGGCTAGCTAACCTCGGTAATTACTAGACTACACAATTATCAAGCTATGACAAAGACAACTAAGTAGCTAGCTAGCTAACACTGCACTAGTCAAATCGTTCCGTTGTAAAGTATTAGTATCTACAGCGCTGCTAGTCGGTAACGGTTGGCTAGCTAGCAGTGGGTTAATGATGACTAGGTGTGTTGACTAAGTCTGGCGCCGCGTCGCGGCTGGCTAGCTCACCTCGATAATTACTCAAACTACACAATTATCTTAGATACAGAGACAGCAAAGACAACTATGTAGCTGGCTAACTAACACTAACACCACACTAATCAAGTCGTTACGTTGTAATGTAATAGTTTCTGCAGTGCTGCTAGTCGGTAGAAGTTGGCTAGCTAGCAGTGATGACTAGCTAGCTAGCAGCTAGCAGTGTTGACTACGTTAGGATGACGAAGATAGCTAGCCTCGATATTTACTCTAATTACTCTAAACTACACAATTATCTTTGATACAAAGACGGCTATGTAGCTAGCTAAGAAGAATTGCTCAGATCAAACAAATCAAGCCGTTGTAATGTAGTGAAGTGTAATATTACCTGTGGAGCGAAGCGTAGTGCGACTGCTCGCTCCAGCCCTAGTACTACCCCCAACCCCAGTACTACCTCTAGTCCCAGCCCCAGTACTACCACTAGCCCCAGCCCCAGTACTACCTCTAAACCCCAGTACTACCTCTAGCCCCAGCCCCAGTACTACTTCTAGCCCCAGCCCCAGTACTACCTCTAGCCCCAGCCCCAGTACTACCTCTAACCCCAGCCCCAGTACTACCTCTAACCTCAGCCCCAGTACTGCCTCTAACCTCAGCCCCAGTACTACCTCTAACCACAGCCCCAGTACTACCTCTAGCCCCAGCCCCAGTACTACCTCTAGCCCCAGCCCCAGTACTACCTCTAGCCCCAGCCCCAGTACTACCTCTAGCCCCAGCCCCAGTACTACCTCTAAACCCCAGTACTACCTCTAACCCCAGCCCCAGTACTACCTCTAACCTCAGCCCCAGTACAACCTCTAACCCCAGCCCCAGTACTACCTCTAACCCCAGCCCCAGTACTACCTCTAGCCCCAGCCCCAGTACTACCTCTAACCCCAAGCACTACCTCTAACCCCAGCCCCAGTACAACCTCTAGCCACAGCCCCAGTACTACCTCTAACCCCAACCCCAGTATTACCTCTAACCCCAATACTACCTCTAACCCCAGCCCCAGTACTATCTCTAACCCCAGCCCCGGTACTACCTCTAACCCCAGCCCCGGTACTACCTTTAACCCCAGCCCCAGTACTACCTCTAGCCCCAGTACTACCTCTAGCCCCAGTACTACCTCTAACCCCAGCCCCAGTACTACCTCTAACCCCAGCCCCGGTACTACCTCTAACCCCAGCACTACCTCTAACCCCAGTCCCGGTACTACCACTAACCCCAGCCCCAGTACTACCTCTAACCCCAGCCCCGGTACTACCTCTAACCCCAGTACTACCTCTAACCCCCAACACTACCTCTAACCCCAGCCCCGGTACTACCTCTAACCCCAGCCCCGGTACTACCTCTAACCCCAGCCCCGGTACTACCTCTAACCCCAGCCCTGGTACTACCTCTAACCCCAGCCCCAGTACTACCTCTAACCCCAGCCCCGGTACTACCTCTAACCCCAGCACTACCTCTAATCCCAGTCCCGGTACTACCACTAACCCCAGCCCCAGTACTACCTCTAACCCCAGCCCCGGTACTACCTCTAACCCCAGCCCCGGTACTACCTCTAACCCCAGCCCCGGTACTACCTCTAACCCCAGTACTACCTCTAACCCCCAACACTACCTCTAACCCCAGCCCCGGTACTACCTCTAACCCCAGCCCCGGTACTACCTCTAACCCCAGCCCCAGTACTACCTTTAACCCCAGCCCTAGTACTACCTCTAACCCCAGTACTACCTCTAACCCCAGCCTCAGTACTACCTCTAACCCCAGCCCCAGTACTACCTCTAACCCCAGTACTACCTCTAGTCCCAGCCCCAGTACTACCACTAGCCCCAGCCCCAGTACTACCTCTAACCCCAGCCTCAGTACTACCTCTAGCCCCAGTACTACCTCTAACCCCAGCCCCAGTACTACCTCTTACCCCCAGTACTACCTCTAACCCCAGCCCCGGTACTACCTCTAACCCAAGCCCCGGTACTACCTCTAACCCCAGCCCCAGTGCTACCTCTAGCCCCAGCCCCAGTACTACTTCTAGCCCCAGCGCCAGTACTACCTCTAACCCCAGCCCCAGTACTACCTCTAACCCCAGCCCCAGTACTGCCTCTAACCTCAGCCCCAGTACTACCTCTAACCTCAGCCCCAGTACTACCTCTAGCCCCAGCCCCAGTACTACCTCTAGCCCCAGCCCCAGTACTACCTCTAGCCCCAGCCCCAGTACTACCTCTAAACCCCAGTACTACCTCTAACCCCAGCCCCAGTACTACCTCTAACCCCAGCTCCAGTACTACCTCTAACCCCAGCACCAGTACTACCTCTAACCCCAGCCCCAGTACTACCTCTAGCCCCAGCCCCAGTACTACCTCTAACCCCAACCCCAGTATTACCTCTAACCCAAGTACTACCTCTAACCCCAGCCCCAGTACTACCTCTAACCACAGCCCCGGTACTACCTCTAATCCCAGCCCCGGTACTACCTCTAACCCCAGCCCCAGTACTACCTCTAGCCCCAGTACTACCTCTAGCCCCAGTACTACCTCTAACCCCAGCCCCAGTACTACCTCTAACCCCAGCCCCGGTACTACATCTAACCCCAGCACTACCTCTAACCCCAGTCCCGGTACTACCACTAACCCCAGCCCCAGTACTACCTCTAACCCCAGCCCCGGTACTACCTCTAACCCCAGCCCCGGTACTACCTCTAACCCCAGCCCCGGTACTACCTCTAACCCCAGTACTACCTCTAACCCCCAACACTACCTCTAACCCCAGCCCCGGTACTACCTCTAACCCCAGCCCCAGTACTACCTCTAACCCCCAGGACTACCTCTAACCCCAGCCCCGGTACTATCTGTAACCCCAGTCCCGGTACTACCTCTAACCCCAGCCCCAGTACTACCTCTAACCCCAGCCTTGGTACTACCTCTAACCCTAGCCCCAGTACTACCTCTAACCCCAGTACTACCTCTAACCCCAGCCCCAGTACTACCTCTAATCCCAGTACTACCTCTAAGCCAAGCCCCGGTACTACCTCTAATCCCAGCCCCAGTACTACCTCTAACCCCAGCCCCAGTACTACCTCTAACCCCAGCCCCAGTACTACCTCTAACCCCAGTACTACCTCTAACCCCAACCCCGGTACTACCTCTAACCCCAGCCCCGGTACTACCTCTAACCCCAGTACTACCTCTAACCCCCAACACTACCTCTAACCCCAGCCCCGATACTACCTCTAACCCCAGCCCCAGTACTACCTCTATCCCCAGCCCCAGCCCCAGTACTACCTCTAACCCCAGCCCCAGTACTACCTCTAGCCCCAGCCCCAGTACTACCTCTAAACCCCAGTACTACCTCTAACCCCAGCCCCAGTACTATCTCTAACCCCAGCTCCAGTACTACCTCTAACCCCAGCCCCGGTACTACCTCTAACCCCAGCCCCGGTACTACCTCTAACCCCAGTACTACCTCTAACCCCCAACACTACCTCTAACCCCAGCCCCGGTACTACCTCTAACCCCAGCCCCAGTACTACCTCTAACCTCAGCCTTGGTACTACCTCTAACCCTAGCCCCAGTACTACCTCTAACCCCAGTACTACCTCTAACCCCAGCCCCAGTACTACCTCTAATCCCAGTACTACCTCTAAGCCCAGCCCCGGTACTACCTCTAACCCCAGCCCCCGTACTACCTCTAACCCCAGCCCCAGTACTACCTCTAACCCCAGCCCCAGTACTACCTCTAACCCCAGCCCCAGTACTACCTCTATCCCCAGCCCCAGTACTACCTCTATCCCCAGCCCCAGTACTACCTCTAGCCCCAGCCCCAGTACTACCTCTAACCCCCAGCACTACCTCTAATCCCGGTACTACCTCTAACCCCAGCCCCAGTACTACCTCTAACCCCCAACACTACCTCTAACCCCAGCCCCAGTACTACCTCTAACCCCAGCCCCTGTACCACCTCTAACCCCAGCCCCTGTACCACCTCTGTGTTGGGGGTTAGAGGTAGTGCTGGGGGTTAGAGGTAGTGTTGGGGGTTAGAGGTAGTACTGGGGCTGGGGTTAGAGGTAGTACCGGGATTAGAGGTAGTGCTGGGGGTTAGAGGTAGTGCTGGGGGTTAGAGGTAGTGCTGGGGGTTAGAGGTAGTGCTGGGGGTTAGGAGGTAGTGTTGGGGGTTAGAGGTAGTACTGGGGCTGGGGTTAGAGGTAGTGCTGGGGGTTAGAGGTAGTGCTGGGGGTTAGAGGTAGTGCTGGGGGTTAGAGGTAGTGCTGGGGCTGGGGTTAGAGGTAGTACCGGGGGTTAGAGGTAGTGCTGGGGGTTAGAGGTAGTGCTGGGGGTTGGAGGTAGTGTTGGGGGTTAGAGGTAGTACTGGGGCTGGGGTTAGAGGTAGTGCTGGGGCTTAGAGGTAGTGCTGGGGGTTAGAGGTAGTGCTGGGGGTTAGAGGTAGTGCTGGGGTTTAGAGGTAGTGCTGGGGGTTAGAGGTAGTACTGGGGCTGGGGTTAGAGGTAGTACCGGGATTAGAGGTAGTGCTGGGGGTTAGAGGTAGTGCTGGGGGTTAGAGGTAGTGCTGGGGTAAGAGGTAGTGCTGGGGGTTAGAGGTAGTGCTGGGGGTAAGAAGTAGTGCTGGGGTTAGAGGTAGTGCTGGGGGTTAGAGGTAGTGCTGGGGGATTAGAGGTAGTGCTGGGGGTTAGAGGTAGTGCTGGGGGTTAGAGGTAGTGCTGGGGGATTAGAGGTAGTGCTGGGGGTTAGAGGTAGTGCTGGGGGATTAGAGGTAGTGCTGGGGGATTAGAGGTAGTGCTGGGGGTTAGAGGTAGTGCTGGGGGTTAGAGGTAATGTTGGGGGTTAGAGGTAGTGCTGGGGGATTAGAGGTAGTGCTGGGGGTTAGAGGTAGTGCTGGGGGTTAGAGGTTGTGCTGGGGGTTAGAGGTAATGTTGGGGGTTAGAGGTAGTGTTGGGGGTTAGAGGTAGTGCTGGGGGTTAGAGGTAGTGCTGGGGGTTAGAGGTAGTACTGGGGGTTAGAGGTAATGTTGGGGAGAGGACACGGTTGAGGTTGAGGGAAGCATATTGATATTGATAGGAACTTGAATGCCTTCACTGGGTTGAGAGACAGAACTTTCTGGATAGTTTTTGGATCACTGTGACTGTTGTGATGATGTTAGCTTGATACTTTCTGTCTTGGGGTGTGTGTGAGGGAGACATGAACGTGATACGAGGACAAGCACAGACACGGTGGTTGAGGTGGAGAGGTCCCAGCTGGGGAAGGAAGTATGTGTGTGGATTTAGGATGGTTCGTAGGGGGATATGTCTTTCATCAAATACTACATTCTTTGGTCCTCTGAGACGTGTGGCAGCGCGTGCAGAGCCACACACACAAACACACTGTGCTGGGAGAGACGGCCACAGACAGAGAGTGATATAGTGTCATCGTTAACTCTCTGATAAGACACGTTACCATGGTGTCTAAACTGTGCTGTCAGTCATCTGAGAAACACTCACTCACAGCACAGTGATGCTCTGTTCAGTTCCCCAATAACTGTTGTTTTTACAGCTTAACTGTTAAATAAAATAATGGCAGGTTGGATGAAGGTTTTACGTTTTTCTCTTTATTTATTTCTCTCTCCCTATCCGCTTTTCTCATTTGTCACACACACACTCCAAACACACACACACAGAGACTCAGAGTTGTAGGGAAAACAAACACTAAACGATAATGTTTTGTCTCATTAAATTCCTCGCTTTTACGGCCCAAGCCTTTTCCAGAGAGCCTTCCCTTGGCTTCCCATTCAGGAAAATCTCTAGACAAATACACACTGGGTTGAGTTGGGCTCTGAGCCCGGTCCATTTGGCCTGGACCTCTCTAAAACCCTGTCCTCAATGCCAGGTAGGGAGCAGGAATGTTCCGGGAACACTGGCAGAACCTATAATGCAAGCCTCCATGCTAGCTAGAGAGCGGGAACGTTCCAGAAACAATCACAGAATATTACGGGAACGATCTGGCACGGGCACAAGTCATCTGATGTCATCGCGTCTGAAACTGAATAGTGTCTGGAGGCGACCGCGCTCGGTTTAGAGGGCGACCGCGCTCGGTTTAGAGGGCGACCGCGCTCGGTTTAGAGGGCGACCGCGCTCGGTTTAGAGAGGGACCGCGCTCGGTTTAGAGAGGGACCACCGCGCTCGGTTTAAAGAGGGACGACCGCGCTCAGTTTAGAGAGGGACGACCGCGCTCGGTTTAGAGAGGGACCGCGCTCGGTTTAGAGAGGGACGACCGCGCTCGGTTTAGAGAGGGACGACGGCGCTCGGTTTAGAGGGCGACCGCGCTCGGTTTAGAGGGCTCGGTTTAGAGGGCGACCGCACTCGGTTTAGAGAGGGACGACGGCGCTCGGTTTAGAGGGCGACCGCGCTCGGTTTAGAGAGGGACCGCGCTCGGTTTAGAGGGGGACCGCGCTCGGTTTAGAGAGGGACCGCGCTCGGTTTAGAGGGGGACCGCGCTCGGTTTAGAGGGGGACCGCGCTCGGTTTAGAGGGGGACCGCGCTCGGTTTAGAGGGGGACCGCGCTCGGTTTAGAGAGGGACCGCGCTCGGTTTAGAGAGGGACCGCGCTCGGTTTAGAGAGGGACCACCGCGCTCGGTTTAGAGAGGGACCACCGCGCTCGGTTTAAAGAGGGACGACCGCGCTCGGTTTAGAGAGGGACGACCGCGCTCGGTTTAAAGAGGGACGACCGCGCTCGGTTTAGAGAGGGACGACCGCGCTCGGTTTAGAGAGGGACGACCGCGCTCGGTTTAGAGAGGGACGACCGCGCTCGGTTTAGAGAGGGACGACGGCGCTCGGTTTAGAGGGCGACCGCGCTCGGTTTAGAGGGCGACCGCGCTCGGTTTAGAGGGCTCGGTTTAGAGGGCGACCGCGCTCGGTTTAGAGAGGGACGACGGCGCTCGGTTTAGAGGGCGACCGCGCTCGGTTTAAAGAGGGACGACCGCGCTCGGTTTAGAGGGCGACCGCGCTCGGTTTAGAGAGGGACGACCGCGCTCGGTTTAGAGGGCGACCGCGCTCGGTTTAGAGAGGGACCACCGCACTCGGTTTAGAGAGGGACGACCGCGCTCGGTTTAGAGGGCGACCGCGCTCGGTTTAGAGAGCGACCACCGCGCTCGGTTTAGAGAGGGACCACCGCGCTCGGTTTAGAGAGGGACGACCGCGCTCGGTTTAGAGAGCGACGACTGCGCTCGGTTTAGAGAGGGACCACCGCGCTCGGTTTAGAGAGGGACCACCGCGCTCGGTTTAGAGAGGGACGACCGCGCTCGGTTTAGAGGTCGACGACCGCGCTCGGTTTAGAGGGCGACGACCGCGCTCGGTTTAGAGGGCGACCGCGCTCGGTTTAGAGGGCGAACCGCGCTCGGTTTAGAGGGCGAACCGCGCTCGGTTTAGAGAGGGACCGCGCTCGGTTTAGAGAGGGACCGCGCTCGGTTTAGAGGGGGACCGCGCTCGGTTTAGAGAGGGACCGCGCTCGGTTTAGAGGGGGACCGCGCTCGGTTTAGAGGGGGACCGCGCTCGGTTTAGAGAGGGACCGCGCTCGGTTTAGAGGGGGACCGCGCTCGGTTTAGAGAGGGACCACCGCGCTCGGTTTAGAGAGGGACCACCGCGCTCGGTTTAGAGAGGGACCACCGCGCTCGGTTTAGAGAGGGACGACCGCGCTCGGTTTAGAGAGGGACGACCGCGCTCGGTTTAGAGAGGGACCACCGCGCTCGGTTTAGAGAGGGACTGCGCTCGGTTTAGAGAGGGACGACGGCGCTCGGTTTAGAGGGCTCGGTTTAGAGGGCGACCGCGCTCGGTTTAGAGAGGGACGACCGCGTTCGGTTTAGAGAGGGACCACCGCGCTCGGTTTAGAGGGCGACCGCGCTCGGTTTAGAGGGCGACCGCGCTCGGTTTAGAGGGCGACCGCGCTCGGTTTAGAGAGGGACCACCGCGCTCGGTTTAGAGAGGGACCACCGCGCTCGGTTTAGAGAGGGACGACCGCGCTCGGTTTAGAGAGGGACCACCGCGCTCGGTTTAGAGAGGGACGACCGCGCTCGGTTTAGAGGGCGACCGCGCTCGGTTTAGAGAGGGACCACCGCGCTCGGTTTAGAGAGGGACCACCGCGCTCGGTTTAGAGGGGGACCGCGCTCGGTTTAGAGAGGGGCCGCGCTCGGTTTAGAGGGGGACCGCGCTCGGTTTAGAGGGGGACCGCGCTCGGTTTAGAGGGGGACCGCGCTCGGTTTAGAGAGGGACCGCGCTCGGTTTAGAGGGGGACCGCGCTCGGTTTAGAGAGGGACCGCGCTCGGTTTAGAGAGGGACCACCGCGCTCGGTTTAGAGAGGGACCACCGCGCTCGGTTTAGAGAGATTGACCACCGCGCTCGGTTTAGAGAGGGACGACCGCGCTCGGTTTAGAGAGGGACGACCGCGCTCGGTTTAGAGAGGGACGACCGCGCTCGGTTTAGAGAGGGACCGCGCTCGGTTTAGAGAGGGACCGCGCTCGGTTTAGAGAGGGACGACCGCGCTCGGTTTAGAGAGGGACGACCGCGCTCGGTTTAGAGAGGGACGACGGCGCTCGGTTTAGAGGGCTCGGTTTAGAGGGCGACCGCGCTCGGTTTAGAGAGGGACGACGGCGCTCGGTTTAGAGGGCGACCGCGCTCGGTTTAGAGGGAGACCGCGCTCGGTTTAGAGGGGGACGACCGCGCTCGGTTTAGAGAGGGACGACCGCGCTCGGTTTAGAGGGCGACCGCGCTCGGTTTAGAGAGGGACCACCGCGCTCGGTTTAGAGAGGGACCACCGCGCTCGGTTTAGAGAGGGACGACCGCGCTCGGTTTAGAGGGCGACGACCGCGCTCGGTTTAGAGGGCGACGACCGCGCTCGGCTTAGAGGGCGACGACCGCGCTCGGTTTAGAGGGCGAACCGCGCTCGGTTTAGAGGGGGACCGCGCTCGGTTTAGAGGGGGACCGCGCTCGGTTTAGAGGGGGACCGCGCTCGGTTTAGAGAGGGACCGCGCTCGGTTTAGAGGGGGACCGCGCTCGGTTTAGAGAGGGACGACCGCGCTCGGTTTAGAGAGGGACCACCGCGCTCGGTTTAGAGAGGGACGACCGCGCTCGGTTTAGAGGGCGACCGCGCTCGGTTTAGAGAGGGACCACCGCGCTCGGTTTAGAGAGGGACCACCGCGCTCGGTTTAGAGAGGGACGACCGCGCTCGGTTTAGAGGGCGACGACCGCGCTCGGCTTAGAGGGCGACGACCGCGCTCGGTTTAGAGGGCGAACCGCGCTCGGTTTAGAGGGCGAACCGCGCTCGGTTTAGAGAGGGACCGCGCTCGGTTTAGAGAGGGACCGCGCTCGGTTTAGAGGGGGACCGCGCTCGGTTTAGAGGGGGACCGCGCTCGGTTTAGAGGGGGACCGCGCTCGGTTTAGAGAGGGACCGCGCTCGGTTTAGAGGGGGACCGCGCTCGGTTTAGAGAGGGACCGCGCTCGGTTTAGAGAGGGACCACCGCGCTCGGTTTAGAGAGGGACCACCGCGCTCGGTTTAGAGAGATTGACCACCGCGCTCGGTTTAGAGAGGGACGACCGCGCTCGGTTTAGAGAGGGACGACCGCGCTCGGTTTAGAGAGGGATGACCGCGCTCGGTTTAGAGAGGGACCGCGCTCGGTTTAGAGAGGGACCGCGCTCGGTTTAGAGAGGGACGACCGCGCTCGGTTTAGAGAGGGACGACGGCGCTCGGTTTAGAGGGCTCGGTTTAGAGGGCGACCGCGCTCGGTTTAGAGAGGGACGACGGCGCTCGGTTTAGAGGGCGACCGCGCTCGGTTTAGAGGGAGACCGCGCTCGGTTTAGAGGGCGACCGCGCTCGGTTTAGAGGGCTCGGTTTAGATTGCGACCGCGCTCGGTTTAGAGAGGGACGACGGTGCTCGGTTTAGAGGGCGACCGCGCTCGGTTTAGAGAGGGACCACCGCGCTCGGTTTAGAGGGCGACCGCGCTCGGTTTAGAGGGCGACCGCGCTCGGTTTAGAGAGGGACCACCGCGCTCGGTTTAGAGAGGGACCACCGCGCTCGGTTTAGAGAGGGATGACCGCGCTCGGTTTAGAGAGGGACGACCGCGCTCGTTTTAGAGAGGGACCACCGCGCTCGGTTTAGAGAGGGACGACCGCGCTCGGTTTAGAGGGCGACCGCGCTCGATTTAGAGAGGGACCACCGAGCTCGGTTTAGAGAGGGACCACCGCGCTCGGTTTAGAGGGCGACGACCGCGCTCGGTTTAGAGGGCGACGACCGCGCTCGGTTTAGAGGGCGAACCGCGCTCAGTTTAGAGGGGGACCGCGCTCGGTTTAGAGGGGGACCGCGCTCGGTTTAGAGAGGGACCGCGCTCGGTTTAGAGGGGGACCGCGCTCGGTTTAGAGAGGGACCGCGCTCGGTTTAGAGAGGGACCACCGCGCTCGGTTTAGAGAGGGACCACCGCGCTCGGTTTAGAGGGCGACCGCGCTCGGTTTAGAGGGCGACCGCGCTCGGTTTAGAGGGCGACCGCGCTCGGTTTAGAGAGGGACCACCGCGCTCGGTTTAGAGAGGGACCACCGCGCTCGGTTTAGAGAGGGACGACCGCGCTCGGTTTAGAGAGGGACCACCGCGCTCGGTTTAGAGAGGGACGACCGCGCTCGGTTTAGAGGGCGACCGCGCTCGGTTTAGAGAGGGACCACCGCGCTCGGTTTAGAGAGGGACCACCGCGCTCGGTTTAGAGAGGGACGACCGCGCTCGGTTTAGAGGGCGACGACCGCGCTCGGTTTAGAGGGCGACGACCGCGCTCGGCTTAGAGGGCGACGACCGCGCTCGGTTTAGAGGGCGAACCGCGCTCGGTTTAGAGGGCGAACCGCGCTCGGTTTAGAGAGGGACCGCGCTCGGTTTAGAGAGGGACCGCGCTCGGTTTAGAGGGGGACCGCGCTCGGTTTAGAGAGGGGCCGCGCTCGGTTTAGAGGGGGACCGCGCTCGGTTTAGAGGGGGACCGCGCTCGGTTTAGAGAGGGACCGCGCTCGGTTTAGAGGGGGACCGCGCTCGGTTTAGAGAGGGACCGCGCTCGGTTTAGAGAGGGACCACCGCGCTCGGTTTAGAGAGGGACCACCGCGCTCGGTTTAGAGAGATTGACCACCGCGCTCGGTTTAGAGAGGGACGACCGCGCTCGGTTTAGAGAGGGACGACCGCGCTCGGTTTAGAGAGGGACGACCGCGCTCGGTTTAGAGAGGGACGACCGCGCTCGGTTTAGAGAGATTGACCACCGCGCTCGGTTTAGAGAGGGACGACCGCGCTCGGTTTAGAGAGGGACGACCGCGCTCGGTTTAGAGAGGGACGACCGCGCTCGGTTTAGAGAGGGACGACCGCGCTCGGTTTAGAGAGGGACGACCGCGCTCGGTTTAGAGAGGGACCGCGCTCGGTTTAGAGAGGGACGACCGCGCTCGGTTTAGAGAGGGACGACCGCGCTCGGTTTAGAGAGGGACGACCGCGCTCGGTTTAGAGAGGGACGACCGCGCTCGGTTTAGAGAGGGACCGCGCTCGGTTTAGAGAGGGACCGCGCTCGGTTTAGAGAGGGACGACCGCGCTCGGTTTAGAGAGGGACGACCGCGCTCGGTTTAGAGAGGGACGACGGCGCTCGGTTTAGAGGGCTCGGTTTAGAGGGCGACCGCGCTCGGTTTAGAGAGGGACGACGGCGCTCGGTTTAGAGGGCGACCGCGCTCGGTTTAGAGGGAGACCGCGCTCGGTTTAGAGGGCGACCGCGCTCGGTTTAGAGGGCTCGGTTTAGAGGGCGACCGCGCTCGGTTTAGAGAGGGACGACGGTGCTCGGTTTAGAGAGGGACCACCGCGCTCGGTTTAGAGGGCGACCGCGCTCGGTTTAGAGGGCGACCGCGCTCGGTTTAGAGAGGGACCACCGCGCTCGGTTTAGAGAGGGACCACCGCGCTCGGTTTAGAGAGGGACCACCGCGCTCGGTTTAGAGAGGGACGACCGCGCTCGGTTTAGAGAGGGACGACCGCGCTCGTTTTAGAGAGGGACCACCGCGCTCGGTTTAGAGAGGGACGACCGCGCTCGGTTTAGAGGGCGACCGCGCTCGATTTAGAGAGGGACCACCGAGCTCGGTTTAGAGAGGGACCACCGCGCTCGGTTTAGAGGGCGACGACCGCGCTCGGTTTAGAGGGCGACGACCGCGCTCGGTTTAGAGGGCGACGACCGCGCTCGGTTTAGAGGGCGACGACCGCGCTCGGTTTAGAGGGCGACGACCGCGCTCGGTTTAGAGAGGGACCGCGCTCGGTTTAGAGGGGGACCGCGCTCGGTTTAGAGGGGGACCGCGCTCGGTTTAGAGGGGGACCGCGCTCGGTTTAGAGAGGGACCGCGCTCGGTTTAGAGAGGGACCACCGCGCTCGGTTTAGAGAGGGACCACCGCGCTCGGTTTAGAGAGGGACCACCGCGCTCGGTTTAGAGAGGGACGACCGCGCTCGGTTTAGAGAGGGACCGTGCTCGGTTTAGAGAGGGACGATCGCGCTCGGTTTAGAGAGGGACGACGGCGCTCGGTTTAGAGGGCTCGGTTTAGAGGGCGACCGCGCTCGGTTTAGAGAGGGACGACCGCGTTCGGTTTAGAGAGGGACCACCGCGCTCGGTTTAGAGGGCGACCGCGCTCGGTTTAGAGGGCGACCGCGCTCGGTTTAGAGGGCGACCGCGCTCGGTTTAGAGAGGGACCACCGCGCTCGGTTTAGAGAGGGACCACCGCGCTCGGTTTAGAGAGGGACGACCGCGCTCGGTTTAGAGAGGGACCACCGCGCTCGGTTTAGAGAGGGACGACCGCGCTCGGTTTAGAGGGCGACCGCGCTCGGTTTAGAGAGGGACCACCGCGCTCGGTTTAGAGAGGGACCACCGCGCTCGGTTTAGAGAGGGACGACCGCGCTCGGTTTAGAGGGCGACGACCGCGCTCGGTTTAGAGGGCGACGACCGCGCTCGGCTTAGAGGGCGACGACCGCGCTCGGTTTAGAGGGCGAACCGCGCTCGGTTTAGAGGGCGAACCGCGCTCGGTTTAGAGAGGGACCGCGCTCGGTTTAGAGAGGGACCGCGCTCGGTTTAGAGGGGGACCGCGCTCGGTTTAGAGAGGGGCCGCGCTCGGTTTAGAGGGGGACCGCGCTCGGTTTAGAGGGGGACCGCGCTCGGTTTAGAGGGGGACCGCGCTCGGTTTAGAGGGGGACCGCGCTCGGTTTAGAGGGGGACCGCGCTCGGTTTAGAGAGGGACCGCGCTCGGTTTAGAGAGGGACCACCGCGCTCGGTTTAGAGAGGGACGACCGCGCTCGGTTTAGAGAGGGACGACCGTGCTCGGTTTAGAGAGGGACGACCGCGCTCGGTTTAGAGAGGGACGACCGCGCTCGGTTTAGAGAGGGACGACCGCGCTCGGTTTAGAGAGGGACCGCGCTCGGTTTAGAGAGGGACCGCGCTCGGTTTAGAGAGGGACGACCGCGCTCGGTTTAGAGAGGGACGACCGCGCTCGGTTTAGAGAGGGACGACGGCGCTCGGTTTAGAGGGCTCGGTTTAGAGGGCGACCGCGCTCGGTTTAGAGAGGGACGACGGCGCTCGGTTTAGAGGGCGACCGCGCTCGGTTTAGAGGGCGACCGCGCTCGGTTTAGAGGGCGACCGCGCTCGGTTTAGAGGGCTCGGTTTAGAGGGCGACCGCGCTCGGTTTAGAGAGGGACGACGGTGCTCGGTTTAGAGGGCGACCGCGCTCGGTTTAGAGAGGGACCACCGCGCTCGGTTTAGAGGGCGACCGCGCTCGGTTTAGAGGGCGACCGCGCTCGGTTTAGAGAGGGACGACCGCGCTCGGTTTAGAGAGGGACGACCGCGCTCGGTTTAGAGAGGCGACCGCGCTCGGTTTAGAGAGGGACGACCGCGCTCGGTTTAGAGAGGGACGACGGCGCTCGGTTTAGAGGGCTCGGTTTAGAGGGCGACCGCGCTCGGTTTAGAGAGGGACGACCGCGTTCGGTTTAGAGAGGGACCACCGCGCTCGGTTTAGAGGGCGACCGCGCTCGGTTTAGAGGGCGACCGCGCTCGGTTTAGAGGGGACCGCGCTCGGTTTAGAGAGGGACCACCGCGCTCGGTTTAGAGAGGGACCACCGCGCTCGGTTTAGAGAGGGACGACCGCGCTCGGTTTAGAGAGGGACCACCGCGCTCGGTTTAGAGAGGGACGACCGCGCTCGGTTTAGAGGGCGACCGCGCTCGGTTTAGAGAGGGACCACCGCGTTCGGTTTAGAGAGGGACCACCGCGCTCGGTTTAGAGAGGGACGACCGCGCTCGGTTTAGAGGGCGACGACCGCGCTCGGTTTAGAGGGCGACGACCGCGCTCGGCTTAGAGGGCGACGACCGCGCTCGGTTTAGAGGGCGAACCGCGCTCGGTTTAGAGGGCGAACCGCGCTCGGTTTAGAGAGGGACCGCGCTCGGTTTAGAGAGGGACCGCGCTCGGTTTAGAGAGGGACCGCGCTCGGTTTAGAGAGGGACCGCGCTCGGTTTAGAGGGGGACCGCGCTCGGTTTAGAGAGGGGCCGCGCTCGGTTTAGAGGGGGACCGCGCTCGGTTTAGAGGGGGACCGCGCTCGGTTTAGAGAGGGACCGCGCTCGGTTTAGAGAGGGACCGCGCTCGGTTTAGAGAGGGACCACCGCGCTCGGTTTAGAGAGGGACCACCGCGCTCGGTTTAGAGAGATTGACCACCGCGCTCGGTTTAGAGAGGGACGACCGCGCTCGGTTTAGAGAGGGACGACCGCGCTCGGTTTAGAGAGGGACGACCGCGCTCGGTTTAGAGAGGGACCGCGCTCGGTTTAGAGAGGGACCGCGCTCGGTTTAGAGAGGGACGACCGCGCTCGGTTTAGAGAGGGACGACCGCGCTCGGTTTAGAGAGGGACGACGGCGCTCGGTTTAGAGGGCTCGGTTTAGTGGGCGACCGCGCTCGGTTTAGAGAGGGACGACGGCGCTCGGTTTAGAGGGCGACCGCGCTCGGTTTAGAGGGAGACCGCGCTCGGTTTAGAGGGCGACCGCGCTCGGTTTAGAGGGCTCGGTTTAGAGGGCGACCGCGCTCGGTTTAGAGAGGGACCGCGCTCGGTTTAGAGGGAGACCACGCTCGGTTTAGAGAGGGACGACCGCGCTCGGTTTAGAGGGCGACCGCGCTCGGTTTAGAGGGCGACCGCGCTCGGTTTAGAGAGGGACCGCGCTCGGTTTAGAGGGAGACCGCGCTCGTTTTAGAGAGGGACGACCGCGCTCGGTTTAGAGAGGGACGACCGCGCTCGGTTTAGAGAGGGACGACCGCGCTCGGTTTAGAGAGGGACGACCGCGCTCGGTTTAGAGAGGGACCACCGCGCTCGGTTTAGAGAGGGACGACCGCGCTCGGTTTAGAGGGCGACCGCGCTTGGTTTAGAGGGCGACCGCGCTCGGTTTAGAGAGGGACCACCGCGCTCGGTTTAGAGAGGGACCACCGCGCTCGGTTTAGAGATGGACGACCGCAATCGGTTTAGAGATGGACGACCGCAATCGGTTTAGAGGGCGACGACCGCGCTCGGTTTAGAGGGCGACCGCGCTCGGTTTAGAGGGCGAACCGCGCTCGGTTTAGAGAGGGACCGCGCTCGGTTTAGAGGGCTCGGTTTAGAGGGCGACGACCGCGCTCGGTTTAGAGGGCTCGGTTTAGAGGGCTCGGTTTAGAGATGGACCACCACGCTCGGTTTAGAGAGGGACGACCGCGCTCGGTTTAGAGAGGGACCGCGCTCGGTTTAGAGAGGGACCGCGCTCGGTTTAGAGAGGGACGACCTCGCTCGGTTTAGAGAGGGACGACCGCGCTCGGTTTAGAGAGGGACGACGGCGCTCGGTTTAGAGGGCTCGGTTTAGTGGGCGACCGCGCTCGGTTTAGAGAGGGACGACGGCGCTCGGTTTAGAGGGCGACCGCGCTCGGTTTAGAGGGAGACCGCGCTCGGTTTAGAGGGCGACCGCGCTCGGTTTAGAGGGCTCGGTTTAGAGGGCGACCGCGCTCGGTTTAGAGAGGGACCGCGCTCGGTTTAGAGGGAGACCACGCTCGGTTTAGAGAGGGACGACCGCGCTCGGTTTAGAGGGCGACCGCGCTCGGTTTAGAGGGCGACCGCGCTCGGTTTAGAGAGGGACCGCGCTCGGTTTAGAGGGAGACCGCGCTCGTTTTAGAGAGGGACGACCGCGCTCGGTTTAGAGAGGGACGACCGCGCTCGGTTTAGAGAGGGACGACCGCGCTCGGTTTAGAGAGGGACGACCGCGCTCGGTTTAGAGAGGGACGACCGCGCTCGGTTTAGAGAGGGACCACCGCGCTCGGTTTAGAGAGGGACGACCGCGCTCGGTTTAGAGGGCGACCGCGCTTGGTTTAGAGGGCGACCGCGCTCGGTTTAGAGAGGGACCACCGCGCTCGGTTTAGAGATGGACGACCGCAATCGGTTTAGAGATGGACGACCGCAATCGGTTTAGAGGGCGACGACCGCGCTCGGTTTAGAGGGCGACCGCGCTCGGTTTAGAGGGCGAACCGCGCTCGGTTTAGAGAGGGACCGCGCTCGGTTTAGAGGGCTCGGTTTAGAGGGCGACGACCGCGCTCGGTTTAGAGGGCTCGGTTTAGAGGGCTCGGTTTAGAGATGGACCACCACGCTCGGTTTAGAGAGGGACAACCGCGCTCGGTTTAGAGAGGGACGACCGCGCTCGGTTTAGAGAGGGACGACCGCGCTCGGTTTAGAGAGGGACGACCACGCTCGGTTTAGAGAGGGACGACCGCGCTCGGTTTAGAGAGGGACCGCGCTCGGTTTAGAGGGCTCGGTTTAGAGGGCGACGACCGCGCTCGGTTTAGAGGGCTCGGTTTAGAGGGCTCGGTTTAGAGAGGGACCACCACGCTCGGTTTAGAGAGGGACGACCGCGCTCGGTTTAGAGAGGGACGACCGCGCTCGGTTTAGAGAGGGACGACCGCGCTCGGTTTAGAGAGGGACCACGCTCGGTTTAGAGAGGGACGACCGCGCTCGGTTTAGAGAGGGACGACCGCGCTCGGTTTAGAGGGCGACCGTGCTCGGTTTAGAGGGCTCGGTTTAGAGGGCGACCGCGCTCGGTTTAGAGAGGGACCGCGCTCAGTTTAGAGAGGGACGACCACGCTCGGTTTAGAGGGCGACGACCGCGCTCGGTTTAGAGAGGGACCGCGCTCGGTTTAGAGAGGGACCGCACTCGGTTTAGAGAGGGACCGCGCTCGGTTTAGAGGGAGACCGCGCTCGGTTTAGAGAGGGACGACCGCGCTCGGTTTAGAGGGCGACCGCGCTCGGTTTAGAGGGCGACCGCGCTCGGTTTAGAGAGGGACCGCGCTCGGTTTAGAGGGAGACCGCGCTCGGTTTAGAGGGAGACCGCGCTCGGTTTAGAGAGGGACGACCGCGCTCGGTTTAGAGGGGGACGACCGCGCTCGGTTTAGAGAGGGCGACCGCGCTCGGTTTAGAGAGGGCGACCGCGCTCGGTTTAGAGAGGGCGACCGCGCTCGGTTTAGAGGGCGACCGCGCTCGGTTTAGAGGGCGACCGCGCTCGGTTTAGAGGGCGACAACCGCGCTCGGTTTAGAGGGCGACCGCGCTCGGTTTAGAGGGCGACGACCGCGCTCGGTTTAGAGGGCGACGACCGCGCTCGGTTTAGAGAGAGACTACCGCGCTCGGTTTAGAGGGCGACCGTGCTCGGTTTAGAGGGCGAACCGCAGGCGGTTTAGAGGGCGAACCGCAGGCGGTTTAGAGGGCGAACCGCAGGCGGTTTAGAGGGCGACGACCGCAGGCGGTTTAGAGGGCGACGACCGCGCTCGGTTTAGAGGGAGACCGCGCTCGGTTTAGAGGGCGACCGCGCTCGGTTTAGAGGGCGACCGCGCTCGGTTTAGAGGGCGACCGCGCTCGGTTTAGAGGGCGACCGCGCTCGGTTTAGAGGGCGACCGCGCTCGTTTTAGAGGGCGACCGCGCTCGTTTCAGAGGGCGACGACCGCGCTCGGTTTAGAGGGCGACGACCGCGCTCGGTTTAGAGGGCGACGACCGCGCTCGGTGTAGAGGGCGACGACCGCGCTCGGTTTAGAGGGCGACGACCGCGCTCGGTGTAGAGGGCGACGACCGCGCTCGGTTTAGAGAGCGAACCGTGGGCGGTTTAGAGAGCGAACCGCAGGCGGTTTAGAGAGCGAACCGCAGGCGGTTTAGAGAGCGACGACCGCGCTCGGTTTAGAGGGCGACGACCGCGCTCGGTTTAGAGGGCGACGACCGCGCTCGGTTTAGAGGGCGACCGCGCTCGGTTTAGAGGGCGACCGCGCTCGGTTTAGAGGGCGACCGCAGGCGGTTTAGAGAGCGATTGCGCTCGGTTTAGAGAGCGACCGCGTTCGGTTTAGAGAGCGACCGCACGCGGTTTAGAGAGCGACCGCAGGCGGTTTAGAGAGCGACCGCGCTCGGTTTAGCTTGCCGGACCGTGATTTATTAGGACCGTAATTAATTAATCATTCATCACCTTTGTTATTGGTGGAAGGTTGTGAAGGTTGATTTTATCAGGTGAAAACTGGCAAAGCTGACCAGGCCAGTTGCTTGAATGGATGTTTTTTCCAGAGTTTTAAATCTTAGCGTAGACTTTGTGACTTCACCTCTGTAAATTGTTCCTAATACACACACACACAATCACACACACACACACACACACACACACACACACACACACACACACACACACACACACACACACACACACACACACACACACACACACACACGGGAGGATTTCACTTCAGGCTCACGAACCCAAAACAAATACATTTCACTGGATGTTCACTGGTTCATCAACCGCTCTACCAACTCCAGTATAGTCTGAATCATTAAGTCTGCATGGTGCATGTTTGTGTGTGTGTGTGCATGTGAGTGTCTGGGCGCATGTGTGTGTGTGTTTGTAGCCATGACGAGAGGTCAGCTCTCTGTGACCTCCCGTGACCTGTCAGGTCCGGTCTCGACCCTCACCATCTCCTCCCCTCCATCCATCCCTCTTTTCTCTCCTCCTCTCTGGTCTGTTGGACTGGCGGTTCCCAGGCTCTGGTGACAGGGCCTTCAACTCCTGTCACTCATGTCTGCTGCAGCGCCCCTGATGTTGTCTGTTTTAACCCTTGATACTGCAGTCTGGGGTAGTTTAGGGGTTAACATGAAACACCTCTCTTCCGGGACCTTTAGAGGTCATGAGCTGACCTCTAAACAACATCACCATCAACACACACACTGAAACAGACACCCAAACAAACACACACAGACACACAAAGACAAACACTCATACTCACAGATACATAGAAAGAAAGAAGCATTCACACACACAAGTACACACACACACATTCATGACAAACAAACACACATGCAAGAGACACAACTTCACGTGCCCTCATGTAAAAAACAATCAGCCAGACATGTTGGTTAATGTCCTGATGTAAAAAACAATCAGCCAGACATGTTGGTTAATAGCCTTCTCTATCCCATCTGTGATCTGGGAGATCAACTTTCTCTGCCTTCTCCCCTCTGCTAGATATGATCTCTTCCTTCCCCCCACCGAACCTCCAAATGCCCACCCACACTCCCCTCCCAGTCCACTCTACCTTACTTCATGCTCTCACAGCCCTGGTGCTTCCCAGTCCACTCTACCCTATGTCAGGCCCTGGTGCTCTCCAGTCCACCCTACCCTACTGCAGGCCCTCCCAGCCCTGGTGCTTCCCAGTCCACCCTACCCTACTGCAGGCCCTGGTGCTCTCCAGTCCACCCTACCCTACTTCAGGCCCTGGTGCTCTCCAGTCCACCCTACCCTACTGCAGGCCCTGGTGCTCCCCAGTCCACCCTACCCTACTGCAGGCCCTGGTGCTCTCCAGTCCACCCTAACCTACTGCAGGCCAGCTCAGTGCTGAGGGGGTGAGAATAATCCTCCCTGCTTGTTTATGGCCAGTGACGTGGCTTTATGGCTTTACTATTACGAGGCAGTCTGAGACAGATAACCAGACATTTATAGGTCTGCCCTCTGTGTGTGTGAGTGTCTGGGAGAGAGGCCTAGGGGAGAGAGAGAGAGAGAGAGAGAGGTAAGAGGGATGATTTGGTGAGGGAACGACAGGGAGATAGAAGGGAGGGGATGAAAAGTGATACAAGAGGGGAAGATTGGTTAAGAACTGGAGAAGTTTGTGTGTTTGTCAATAGATATGATTTTCATATGTCTCTTTTTCTCAAAGGTAAATGTAAGTCTCCAGTGTGTTCCTATGTATGTGTTTGTGTTCTACCCTATGTGTTCTACCGTATGTCTTCTACCCTATGTCCCTATGTGTGCTACCCTATGTCCCTATGTGTGCTATCCTATGTCCCTATGTGTCCCTATGTGTGCTACCCTATGTCCCTATGTGTGCTACCCTATGTCCCTATGTGTGCTATCCTATGTCCTGATGTGTGCTATCCTATGTCCCTATGTCTTCTACCCTATGTCCCTATGTCTTCTACCCTATGTCCCTATGTCTTCTACCCTATGTCCCTATGTCTTCTACCCTATGACTTCTACCCTATGTCTTCTACCCTATGTCCCTATGTCTTCTACCCTATGTCTTCTACCCTATGTCCCTATGTCTTCTACCCTATGTCCGTATGTCTTCTACCCTGTCTTCTACCCTATGTCCCTATGTCTTCTACCCTATGTCCCTATGTCTTCTACCCTATATCCCTATGCCTTCTACCCTATCTTCTACCCTATCTCCCTATGTCTTCTACCCTGTCTGCTACCCTATCTCCCTATGTCTTCTACCCTGTCTTCTACCCTATGTCCCTATGTGTGTTACCCAATATCTTCTGTGTGTGTGTTATCAGTGTATTGTCTGTCTGTGTGTCATTGTAAGTCAGGCTGGCAGAGGCCCCAGTTTATTTTCTGGGCTCTAGTAGTTAAATACAGAGTTGCTGTTTAATTGATCTGTCAACGTTATTTAAACCAGAGCCTTTGTCATCTGATGCGGTCCCACCGCCGGGCAGAGGAAGGAGTGTCATAGAGCTTCACTTTGACCTCTCATTATACTATAAAGAATCATGTTTTAATCATGTTTGTGTTGGTGGTGATGCGTTGATATGTGGTGAACACAGCTTCTCTGGGCGATAGACGTCAGTGAGAGGGGTTTGTAGTAGAATGTGCTGTAATGGTGTCAGTCTGAAGGCAGGGGTAGTGATGACAGGTCTACAAGGAGGAGCCAGTCCTGAGGAAAACATCATAAAAAGAAGTGGGAGAAACATGTTCACTGGGTCTGTGTTGGCGTCTGTACCTGAGGTTGTAGTGTGTGTGCTGGCATGCCTTTGTCTGTGTCCGTCAGTGGTTGTGTATATCAGTCGGCGAGTGTGTGTGACCATCGGTTGGCGAGTCTGTGCGTGTGCGGCATCGGTGTGTGTGTCTGCACTGGGGCCGCATCACACACCAACCTGTTGACATGGGAACGTGTGCTCGCTCTAATTCAAGCCTGCGTGTGCTGCTGCTGTCTGAGGAGCCAGACGACAGGGCCAACAGGGCCTGGTGGAGCATGGAGAGGAGAGGGGGAGACAGGTCGCTTGGCACCCCATCTGAGGGCCTCGTCAGCCGGGCTCAGACGCTGCCACAGCTGGCCTCTCCACCTCCACCAGGCCAACAATCCTGGTCTTTCTTCCCCTGCTCAGGAACGTGACGCATCACTGCTAATTCCCTTCTAATGAACTGGCTACAGAGTAGAAGGAGACTTGCGGCAGACTTATTACACACACACACACACACACACACACACACACACACACACACACACACACACACACACACACACACACACACACACACACACACACACACACACACCTCTTACACACACACACACACACACACACACACACACACACACACACACCTCTTACACACACACTTACACTTCAGTGGGAGGCTTAGCAGGGCTGAGTATTCCTATCCAGGCTAGGCAGCTACCAGGAAATGTTACTACTAATATACAAGCCTGGGCAGCTGACTGTTTCTGTATGAGAGAACTACGCTGTTACCTGGAGTAAATAGGTAGTTAACTCCAGACTGGTTGAAGTTGTTGGGTTGGGATAGTGTTGATAGGGTTGTCCTTGGTGGCAGGCCCTGGCTAGCCCGTGTGTGACCCAGGGTTTAGGGATTTGTGGTGGAATGTAAGGAAACAGCATGTCAATATTATACCCCCACCACTGAAACGTTAACAAGCCCCTGAATGGATGTTTCAATGAGAGCTGTATTCCTCTCACTACTACAACAACAACCAGGAGAACTGGGCTGTGTTCATTAGGGCACGCAACGATAATACTTTTTTCTTTTTGCAACAGGAAACCAAAAAAGGGGGTCACGTTCATGTTTTCACAGCTCTTTTTAACATGTTCCAGTCCGTTTTCTTCCCAATGAACACGACCCTGGGTCCGTGCTGCCCCACAGCCTAAGCGACAAGCCCACAACCCGGTTCAGAATGGTGGAAGAAGTAGCTCAATATTATGTAGTGTTTATAACATTCTAGACTAGTCAGATTCATGTTTTCACATCTCTTGAACCATAACTCTCCAACACTGCCAAACCCAAAGCTGAACTGTTCAGAATGTTTGGCTTCATGACATCATCGTATAGGCTAATTAGAAGCACTTATTTTACATAAATCCTCATCACACCACAGAGTGGGTTTTTTCTAAATGGCTGCCAATGTGTTAACCTGTATTTCACTCGGCTATACTCCATGGAGCAGAACTTGAGCAGAATTGAACCGTAACCACAGAACAATGGAAGCCATACCCTGAGATTCCGGAACTGAATGGGGTTGCCAGGTCCGTCGCTGTTCCGTTCTAAAATGTTCAAATCCTGTTTAATCACTTGTGGATTATTTCTCCCTCAAATCCCTCCATTGTTGTGGCAAGCCAAAACAGATAACCTGTCATAACTCTGACAGCCTGTCCGTGGGACTGGAGAAAACTGGTTAATATGGTGGGTCATGGGATAAAACTGGTCCTAATTCAGACCTAGGGAGGTCAAGTCTGCCCATCCATAAACACATTTATGGGAGTAACATATGTGTTCATAGTGATACTATTCACCATGTAAGTGTTTGTTTTGTGGTTACCACTATCAACCAGCCACACACACAGACATGGGCATCTCTGACACGCTCACTCATAAAGCCAACCTGACTATATTTCTATCCTCAATGTCCTATCCTGCTAGATATGGCTTTATTCCTCATAACATAAAGCCATCCTCCACCTGATCATAGTCCTCCACCTATCATGCTCCTAACATGCTCCTAACATGCTCCTATCATGCTCCTAACATGCTCCTATCATGCTCCTAACATGCTCCTATCATGCTCCTATCATGCTCCTATCATGCCCCTATCATGCTCCTGTTAGAGAAGGATGTTTTGATATGGCTGGATTACTCTGGTTTACTCCAGTCATAGTTGACTTTTCCCCCCTATTGGCTCCCACAACCTTAACCCTATTGCAGTGGCTCCCACAACCTTAACTCTATTGCAGTGGCTCCCACAACCTTAACCCTATTGCAGTGGCTCCCACAACCTTAACCCTATTGCAGTGGCTCCCACAACCTTAACCCTATTGCAGTGGCTCCCACAACCTTAACTCTATTGCAGTGGCTCCCACAACCCTAACTCCATTGCAGTGGCTCCCACAACCCTAACCCTATTGCAGTGGCTCCCACAACCCTAACCCTATTGCAGTGGCTCCCACAACCTTAACCCTATTGCAGTGGCTCCCACAACCTTAACCCTATTGCAGTGGCTCCCACAACCTTAACCCTATTGCAGTGGCTCCCACAACCTTAACCCTATTGCAGTGGCTCCCACAACCCTAACTCTATTGCAGTGGCTCCCACAACCCTAACTCTATTGCAGTGGCTCCCACAACCCTAACTCTATTGCAGTGGCTCCCACAACCTTAACCCTATTGCAGTGGCTCCCACAACCTTAACCCTATTGCAGTGGCTCCCACAACCCTAACTCTATGGCAGTGGCTCCCACAACCTTAACCCTATTGCAGTGGCTCCCACAACCTTAACCCTATTGCAGTGGCTCCCACAACCTTAACCCTATTGCAGTGGCTCCCACAACCTTAACCCTATTGCAGTGGCTCCCACAACCTTAACCCTATTGCAGTGGCTCCCACAACCCTAACTCTATTGCAGTGGCTCCCACAACCCTAACTCTATTGCAGTGGCTCCCACAACCCTAACTCTATGGCAGTGGCTCCCACAACCCTAACTCTATTGCAGTGGCTCCCACAACCCTAACTCTATTGCAGTGGCTCCCACAACCCTAACTCCATTGCAGTGGCTCCCACAACCCTAACCCTATTGCAGTGGCTCCCACAACCCTAACCCTATTGCAGTGGCTCCCACAACCCTAACCCTATTGCAGTGGCTCCCACAACCTTAACCCTATTGCAGTGGCTCCCACAACCTTAACCCTATTGCAGTGGCTCCCACAACCTTAACCCTATTGCAGTGGCTCCCACAACCCTAACTCTATTGCAGTGGCTCCCACAACCCTAACTCTATTGCAGTGGCTCCCACAACCCTAACTCTATTGCAGTGGCTCCCACAACCTTAACCCTATTGCAGTGGCTCCCACAACCTTAACCCTATTGCAGTGGCTCCCACAACCCTAACTCTATGGCAGTGGCTCCCACAACCTTAACCCTATTGCAGTGGCTCCCACAACCTTAACCCTATTGCAGTGGCTCCCACAACCTTAACCCTATTGCAGTGGCTCCCACAACCTTAACCCTATTGCAGTTTCTCCCACAACCTTAACCCTATTGCAGTGGCTCCCACAACCTTAACCCTATTGCAGTGGCTCCCACAACCTTAACCCTATTGCAGTGGCTCCCACAACCCTAACTCTATTGCAGTGGCTCCCACAACCCTAACTCTATTGCAGTGGCTCCCACAACCCTAACTCTATGGCAGTGGCTCCCACAACCCTAACTCTATTGCAGTGGCTCCCACAACCCTAACTCTATTGCAGTGGCTCCCACAACCCTAACTCTATTGCAGTGGCTCCCACAACCCTAACTCTATGGCAGTGGCTCCCACAACCCTAACCCTATGGCAGTGGCTCCCACAACCCTAACCCTATTGCAGTGGCTCCCACAACCCTAACCCTATGGCAGTGGCTCCCACAACCCTAACCCTATGGCAGTGGCTCCCACAACCCTAACCCTATTGCAGTGGCTCCCACAACCCTAACTCTATTGCAGTGGCTCCCACGTTGTCTTTGTGACCCACTGGACAAATCTCTAATGGCACCCTACCTGTTCCTTATGTATTACACTAGTAGCACTGCTTTGACTACATGGTGAATAGGGTGGATTCAAGACGCAGACACAGAAGGGTCCTGTGAGATTTGGAGCCTGTTGATGGCGGAGGGGAGATTAAGTGATAAAGTGGTTTGTAGAGGTCACAGTTCAGAGGTCTCTTCAACTCACTGATTGCACTCTTATACCACAACCTCACCCACTCACCGAGACAGACTGGAACCCGATACCCTGAAAGAGGGAGAGGGAGGTGGGCAGGGAGAGCGAGAGAGGCCAGGGAGGCAGAGAGAGAATAGAGAGAAAGACGGGGGTACAGGAAGATACATGAGGGCGCAGAGAGAAGAGAGCGAAAGAGGGGTACAGGAAGATACATGAGGGCGCAGAGAGAAGAGAGTGAAAGAGGGGTACAGGAAGATACATGAGGGCACAAAGAGAAGAGAAAGAAAGAGGGGGTATAGGAAGATACATGAGGGCACAAAGAGAAGAGAAAGAGGGGGTACAGGAAGATACATGAGGGTACAGAGAGAAAGAGGGGGTACAGGAAGAGACATAAAGGCACAGAGGGAGAGAGAAAGAAAGAGGGGGTACAGGAAGAGACATAAGGGCACAGAGGGAGAGAGAAAGAAAGAGGGGGTACAGGAAGAGACATAAGGGCACAGAGGGAGAGAGAAAGAAAGAGGGGGTACAGGAAGAGACATAAGGGCACAGAGGGAGAGAGGGAGAGAGAGAGAGAAAGAGGGGGTACAGGAAGAGACATAAGGGCACAGAGGGAGAGAGAGAGAAAGAGGGGGTACAGGAAGAGACATAAGGGCACAGAGGGAGAGAGAGAGAAAGAGGGGGTACAGGAAGATACATGAGGGTACAGAGAGAAAGAGGGGGTACAGGAAGAGACATAAGGGCACAGAGGGAGAGAGAGAGAAAGAGGGGGTACAGGAAGATACATGAGGGTACAGAGAGAAAGAGGGGGTACAGGAAGAGACATAAGGGCACAGAGGGAGAGAGGGAGAAAGAGGGGGTACAAGAAGAGACATAAGGGCACAGAGGGAGAGAGAGAGAAAGAGGGGGTACAGGAAGATACATGAGGGTACAGAGAGAAAGAGGGGGTACAGGAAGAGACATAAGGGCACAGAGGGAGAGAGGGAGAAAGAGGGGGTACAAGAAGAGACATAAGGGCACAGAGGGAGAGAGAGAGAAAGAGGGGGTACAGGAAGATACATGAGGGCACAGAGAGAAAGAGAGGGGTACAGGAAGATGTATGTACAAGCTGTATGGTCAGATACGTCACAGATGATGAACAGAGAGGATGTGTTTTCATCCCACACTATGAACATAAAACACTAAGACTGACCTTTGGTCCAGACAATATAAACGCAACATGTAAAGTGTTGGTCCCATATTTCATGAGCTGAAATAAAGAACCCAGAAATGTTCCATACGAACAGAAAGATTATTTCTCTCAAATGCTGTGCACAAATTTGTTTATATCCCTGTTAGTGAGAATTTCTCCTTTGCCAAGATAATCCATCCATCTGACAGGTGTGGCATATCAAGAAGCTGATCAAACAACATGATCACACAGGTGCACCTTGTACTGGGGAAAGTATAAGGTCACTCTAAAATGTGCAGTTTGTCACACAACATAATGCCACAGATGTCTCAAGTTTTGAAGGAGAAGCAATTGGCATGCTGGAATGGAATGTCCACCAGAGTTGTTGCCAGAGAATGTAATGTTAACTTCTCTACCATAAGCCGTGAAACGTCATTTTAGAGAATTTGGCAGTGCGTACAACCGGCATCACAACCGCAGACCACATGTAACCACACCAGCCCAGGACCTCCACATCTAGCTTATTCACTTGCGGGATTGTCTGAGACCAGCCACCCAGACAGCTGATGAAACTGAGGAGTATTTCTGTCTGTAATAAAGCCCTTTTGTAGGGAAAAACTAAATCTGATTGACTGGGTCTGGCTCCCCAGTGGATGGGTCTGGGTCCCCAGTGGGTGGGTCTGGCTCCCCAGTGGGTGGGTCTGGCTCCCCAGTGGGTGGGTCTGGGTCCCCAGTGGGTGGGCCTGGCTCCCCAGTGGGTGGGTCTGGCTCCCCAGTGGGTGGGTCTGGCTCCCCAGTGGGTGGGCCTGGCTCCCCAGTGGGTGGGTCTGGCTCCCCAGTGGGTGGGTCTGGCTCCCCAGTGGGTTGGTCTGGCGCCCCAGTGGGTTGGCCTGGCTCCCCAGTGGGTTGGCCTGGCTCCCCAGTGGGTTGGCCTGGCTCCCCAGTGGGTGGGTCTGGCTCCCCAGTGGGTGGGTCTGGCTCCCCAGGGGGTTGGTCTGGCTCCCCAGTGGGTGGGTCTGGCTCCCCAGTGGGTTGGCCTGGCTCCCCAGTGGGTGGGTCTGGCTCCCCAGTGGGTGGGTCTGGCTCCCCAGTGGGTTGGCCTGGCTCCCCAGTGGGTGGGTCTGGCTCCCAGTGGGTTGGTCTGGCTCCCCAGTGGGTGGGTCTGGCTCCCCAGTGGGTGGGTCTGGCTCCCCAGTGGGTGGGTCTGGCTCCCCAGTGGGTGGGTCTGGCTCCCCAGTGGGTTGGTCTGGCTCCCCAGTGGGTTGGTCTGGCTCCCCAGTGGGTGGGTCTGGCTCCCCAGTGGGTGGGTCTGGCTCCCCAGTGGGTGGGTCTGGCTCCCCAGTGGGTGGGTCTGGCTCCCCAGTGGGTTGGTCTGGCTCCCCAGTGGGTGGGCCTGGCACCCCAGTGGGTTGGCCTGGCTCCCCAGTGGGTTGGCCTGGCTCCCCAGTGGGTTGGTCTGGCTCCCCAGTGGGTGGGTCTGGCTCCCCAGTGGGTTGGTCTGGCTCCCCAGTGGGTGGGTCTGGCTCCCCAGTGGGTTGGTCTGGCTCCCCAGTGGGTGGGTCTGGCTCCCCAGTGGGTGGGCCTGGCACCCCAGTGGGTTGGTCTGGCTCCCCACTGGGTTGGTCTGGCTCCCCAGTTGGTTGGTCTGGCTCCCCAGTGGGTGGGTCTGGCTCCCCAGTGGGTGGGTCTGGCTCCCCAGTGGGTGGGTCTGGCTCCCCAGTGGGTGGGCCTGGCACCCCAGTGGGTGGGCCTGGCTCCCCAGTGGGTTGGTCTGGCTCCCCAGTGGGTTGGTCTGGCTCCCCAGTGGGTGGGTCTGGCTCCCCAGTGGGTGGGTCTGGCTCCCCAGTGGGTTGGTTTGGCTCCCCAGTTGGTGGGTCTGGCTCCCCAGTGGGTGGGTCTGGCTCCCCAGTGGGTTGGTCTGGCTCCCCAGTGGGTGGGTCTGGCTCCCCAGTGGGTGGGTCTGGCTCCCCAGTGGGTGGGCCTGGCACCCCAGTGGGTGGGCCTGGCTCCCCAGTGGGTTGGTCTGGCTCCCCAGTGGGTGGGTCTGGCTCCCCAGTGGGTGGGTCTGGCTCCCCAGTGGGTTGGTCTGGCTCCCCAGTGGGTGGGTCTGGCTCCCCAGTGGGTGGGTCTGGCTCCCCAGTGGGTTGGTCTGGCTCCCCAGTGGGTGGGTCTGGCTCCCCAGTGGGTGGGTCTGGCTCCCCAGTTGGTTGGTCTGGCTCCCCAGTGGGTGGGTCTGGCTCCCCAGTGGGTTGGTCTGGCTCCCCAGTGGGTGGGTCTGGCTCCCCAGTGGGTGGGTCTGGCTCCCCAGTGGGTGGGTCTGGCTCCCCAGTGGGTTGGTCTGGCTCCCCAGTGGGTGGGTCTGGCTCCCCAGTGGGTGGGTCTGGCTCCCCAGTGGGTTGGTCTGGCTCCCCAGTGGGTTGGTCTGGCTCCCCAGTGGGTGGGTCTGGCTCCCCAGTGGGTGGGTCTGGCTCCCCAGTGGGTGGGTCTGGCTCCCCAGTGGGTGGGTCTGGCTCCCCAGTGGGTTGGCCTGGCTCCCCAGTGGTTTGGTCTGGCTCCCCAGTGGGTGGGCCTGGCACCCCAGTGGGTTGGCCTGGCTCCCCAGTGGGTTGGCCTGGCTCCCCAGTGGGTGGGTCTGGCTCCCCAGTGGGTTGGTCTGGCTCCCCAGTGGGTGGGTCTGGCTCCCCAGTGGGTTGGTCTGGCTCCCCAGTGGGTGGGTCTGGCTCCCCAGTGGGTGGGTCTGGCTCCCCAGTGGGTGGGTCTGGCACCCCAGTGGGTTGGTCTGGCTCCCCACTGGGTTGGTCTGGCTCCCCACTGGCTTGGTCTGGCTCCCCAGTGGGTGGGTCTGGCTCCCCAGTGGGTGGGTCTGGCTCCCCAGTGGGTGGGTCTGGCTCCCCAGTGGGTGGGCCTGGCACCCCAGTGGGTGGGCCTAGCTCCCCAGTGGGTTGGTCTGGCTCCCCAGTGGGTTGGTCTGGCTCCCCAGTGGGTGGGTCTGGCTCCCCAGTGGGTGGGTCTGGCTCCCCAGTGGGTGGGTTTGGCTCCCCAGTTGGTGGGTCTGGCTCCCCAGTGGGTGGGTCTGGCTCCCCAGTGGGTTGGTCTGGCTCCCCAGTGGGTGGGTCTGGCTCCCCAGTGGGTGGGTCTGGCTCCCCAGTGGGTGGGCCTGGCACCCCAGTGGGTTGGCCTGGCTCCCCAGTGGGTTGGTCTGGCTCCCCAGTGGGTTGGTCTGGCTCCCCAGTGGGTGGGTCTGGCTCCCCAGTGGGTGGGTCTGGCTCCCCAGTGGGTGGGTCTGGCTCCCCAGTGGGTGGGTCTGGCTCCCCAGTGGGTGGGTCTGGCTCCCCAGTTGGTTGGTCTGGCTCCCCAGTGGGTGGGTCTGGCTCCCCAGTGGGTTGGTCTGGCTCCCCAGTGGGTTGGTCTGGCTCCCCAGTTGGTTGGTCTGGCTCCCCAGTGGGTGGGTCTGGCTCCCCAGTGGGTGGGTCTGGCTCCCCAGTGGGTGGGTCTGGCTCCCCAGTGGGTGGGTCTGGCTCCCCAGTGGGTTGGTTTGGCTCCCCAGTTGGTGGGTCTGGCTCCCCAGTGGGTGGGTCTGGCTCCCCAGTGGGTTGGTCTGGCTCCCCAGTGGGTGGGTCTGGCTCCCCAGTGGGTGGGTCTGGCTCCCCAGTGGGTGGGTCTGGCTCCCCAGTGGGTTGGTCTGGCTCCCCAGTGGGTGGGTCTGGCTCCCCACTGGGTTGGTCTGGCTCCCCAGTGGGTTGGTCTGGCTCCCCAGTGGGTGGGTTTGGCTCTCCAGTGGGTGGGCCTATGCCTCTCAGGCCCACCTATGGCTGCGCTCTTGCCCAGTCATGTGAAATCCTTAGATTAGGGCCTAATTAAAGAATTGACTGATTTCCTTATATGATCTGTAATTTAGTCAAAAGGTTGCATTTATATTTGTCTTCAGTACAGATAGGTCTTAGGGCTTGACTTTCTGTATGGCCTTTGTATATGATCTATCTATATTCACTGGTACTCTGTGTACTGAATGACTAGAGTGTCCTCTGGCCTACTGCTGTACTGTATGGTCCATTGGACAGGCCCAGTGAGTCCTCACTACACACTACACACTATACACTACACGCTACTCACTACACACTATACACTATACACTACACACTACTCACTACACACTACACACTATACACTACTCACTATACACTATACACTATACACTACTCACTACACACTACTCACTACTCACTACTCACTACACACTATACACTATACACTATACACTATACACTACTCACTACTCACTACGTACTACACACTATACACTACTCACTACACACTATACACTATACACTACTCACTACTCACTACACACTACACACTATACACTATACACTACACACTACACACTATACACTATATACTACACACTACACACTACTCACTACACACTATACAGTACTCACTACACACTACACACTACTCACTACACACTATACACTACTCACTACACACTACACACTACACACTACTCACTACTCACTACACACTATACACTACACACTACACACTACACACTATACACTACTAACTACACACTACTCACTACTCACTACACACTACACACTACTCACTACACACTACTCACTACTCACTACACACTACTCACTACTCACTACTCACTACACACTATACACTATACACTATATACTACACACTACTCACTACTCTATACACACTATACACTACTCACTACACACTACACACTACACACTATACACTACTCACTACACACTACACACTATACACTACTCACTACACACTACACACTATACACTACTCACTACACACTACACACTACTCACTACCCACTATACACTACTCACTACACACTATACACTATACACTACACACTGCACACTGCACACTACACACTACACACTACACACTATACACTACTCACTACACACTACTCACTACACATTACTCACTACTCACTACTCACTACTCACTACACACTACACACTACTCACTACTCACTACTCACTACACACTACTCACTACTCACTACTCACTACACACTACTCACTACACACTATACACTACTCACTACTCACTACACACTATACACTATATACTACTCACTACTCACTACACACTATACACTACACACTACACACTACACACTACTCACTACACACTATACACTACTCACTACTCACTACACACTATACAATATACACTACACACTACACACTGCACACTACACACTATACACTATACACTACTCACTACACACTACTCACTACACACTACACACTACACACTACACACTACACACTACTCACTACACACTACTCACTACACCCTACACACTACACACTACTCACTACTCACTACACACTACACACTACACACTACTCACTACACACTACTCACTAACCCAGCCTGCCTGGCTTTGCCCCAGTGGCTCCAGATAAGAGGCCTGTGTCTGGGGGCTGGTGCAGGGCAGGACTCAAACTGTAGTGACAGGTGCCTTTCATGATACTGATCTATCAGTCTACTACAGTCAACACTATCTGTCTGCCTGCCTGCCTTTCAGCCTGCCCATCTGTCAGTCTGCCTCACTGCCTGTCTGCCTGCCTGTCTGTCTGCCTGCCTCTCTGCCTGTTTGTCTGCCTGCCTGTCTGTCTGCCTGCCTCTCTGCCTGTTTGTCTGCCTGCCTGTCTGTCTGCCTGCCTCTCTACCTGTTTGTCTGCCTGCCTGTTTGTCTGTCTGCCTCTCTGCCTGTCTGTTTGTTTGCCTGCCTGCCCTATATCCTGTATCTCTGAAGTTAATTAACTAGACATAATGCTGTACTGTGTGAGGCTTGATATGCAAGGGCACACACACACACACACACAGCGTACCTCACCTCTCAGCTTATATCCACAGCTGAGTATATGTTGCCTAAACGTCAGGGAGTATGTGTGTGTGTGTGTGTGTGTGTTACTGTATAGCTGTGTGTGTTCATGACTGCGTACTCTCTGTTGGGTCCTCTCCAGTTTCTGTTCATTTTCAGACTCTTTTTCCCTCCAGATCTGCCTCAGATCACAGCTGCTGATGGCCCTCACCTGTGTTGCTCTCTACCTTTCTCTACCTCTACCTCTCCCCCCCTCTCTCTCTCCCCCCTCTCTCCCCTCTCTACCTCTCCCCCCCTCTCTCTCTCCCCCTCTCTCCCCTCTCTACCTCTCCCCCTCTCTACCTCTCCCCCTTTCTACCACTCTCCACCTCTCTACCCCTCTCCACCTCTCTACCCCCCTCTCTCTACCCCTCTCTCTCTACCCCCCTCTCTCTATCCCTCTCCACCTCTCTACCTCTCCCCCTCTCCACCTCTCTCCCTTTCCACCTCTACCTCTCCACCTCCACCTCTATCTCTCCACCTCTACCTCTCCCCTATGTATTTTTTCAACCTGTCCCTCTGTCTAACTGTCCCCTCTTTTTCCTCTTCCCTCTAGCTACTGTACTCTCCTCATTCAGACTCTATCTACTGTACTCTCCTCATTCAGACTCTATCTACTGTACTCTCCTCATTCAGACTCTATTTACTGTACTCTCCTCATTCAGACTCTACTATCCTCATTCAGACTCTATCTACTGTACTATCCTCATTCAGACTAACTACTGTACTCTCCTCATTCAGACTCTATCTACTGTACTCTCCTCATTCAGACTCTATCTACTGTACTCTCCTCATTCAGACTCTATTTACTGTACTCTCCTCATTCAGACTCTACTATCCTCATTCAGACTCTATCTACTGTACTATCCTCATTCAGACTAACTACTGTACTCTCCTCATTCAGACTCTATCTACTGTACTCTCCTCATTCAGACTATCTACTGTACTCTCCTCATTCAGACTCTATCTACTGTACTCTCCTCATTCAGACTCTACTATCCTCATTCAGACTCTATCTACTGTACTATCCACATTCAGACTCTATCTACTGTACTCTCCTCATTCAGACTATCTACTGAACTCTCCTCATTCAGACTCTATCTACTGTACTATCCTCATTCAGACTATCTACTGTACTCTCCTCATTCAGACTCTACTATCCTCATTCAGACTCTACTCTCCTCATTCAGACTCTACTATCCTCATTCAGACTCTATCTACTGTACTATCCTCATTCAGACTCTATCTACTGTACTATCCTCATTCAGACTCTATCTACTGTACTATCCTCATTCAGACTCTATCTACTGTACTCTCATCATTCAGACTATCTACTGTACTCTCCTCATTCAGACTCTACTATCCTCATTGGGACTCTACTATCCTCATTCAGACTATCTACTGTACTCTCCTCATTCAGACTCTATCTACTGTACTCTCCTCATTCAGACTCTATCTACTGTACTCTCCTCATTCAGACTCTATCTACTGTACTATCCTCATTCAGACTCTACTATCCTCATTCAGACTCTATCTACTGTACTCTCCTCATTCAGACTCTATCTACTGTACTCTCCTCATTCAGACTCTATCTACTGTACTATCCTCATTCAAACTCTATCTACTGTACTCTCCTCATTCAGACTCTATCCACTGTACTCTCCTCATTCAGACTCTGTCTACTGTACTATCCTCATTCAGGCTCTACTATCCTCATTCAGACTCTATCTACTGTACTCTCCTCATTCAGACCCTATCTACTGTACTCTCCTCATTCAGACTCTATCTACTGTACTATCCTCATTCAGACTCTATCTACTGTACTATCCTCATTCAGACTCTATCTACTGTACTCTCCTCATTCAGACTATCTACTGTACTCTCCTCATTCAGACTCTATCTTCTGTACTCTCCTCATTCAGACTCTATCTACTGTACTCTCCTCATTCAGACTATCTACTGTACTCTCCTCATTCAGACTCTACTATCCTCATTCAGACTATCTACTGTACTATCCTCATTCAGACTATCTACTGTACTCTCCTCATTCGGACTCTACTATCCTCATTCAGACTCTATCTACTGTACTCTCCTCATTCAGACTCTATCTACTGTACTATCCTCATTCAGACTCTATCTACTGTACTCTCCTCATTCAGACTATCTACTGTACTCTCCTCATTCAGACTCTACTATCCTCATTCAGACTCTACTATCCTCATTCAGACTCTACTATCCTCATTCAGACTCTATCTACTGTACTATCCTCATTCAGACTCTATCTACTGTAATATCCTCATTCAGACTCTATCTACTGTACTATCCTCATTCAGACTCTATCTACTGTACTCTCCTCATTCAGACTATCTACTGTACTCTCCTCATTCAGACTCTACTATCATCATTCGGACTCTACTATCCTCATTCAGACTATCTACTGTACTCTCCTCATTCAGACTATATCCACTGTACTCTCCTCATTCAGACTCTGTCTACTGTACTATCCTCATTCAGGCTCTACTATCCTCATTCAGACTCTATCTACTGTACTCTCCTCATTCAGACTCTATCTACTGTACTCTCCTCATTCAGACCCTATCTACTGTACTCTCCTCATTCAGACTCTATCTACTGTACTCTCCTCATTCAGACGATCTACTGTACTATCCTCATTCAGACTCTACTATCCTCATTCAGACTCTATCTACTGTACTCTCCTCATTCAGAATCTATCTACTGTACTATCCTCATTCAGACTATCTACTGTACTATCCTCATTCAGACTCTACTATCCTCATTCAGACTCTATCTACTGTACTATCCTCATTCAGACTATCTACTGTACTATCCTCATTCAGGCTCTACTATCCTCATTCAGACTCTATCTACTGTACTATCCTCATTCAGACTCTACTATCCTCATTCAGACTCTATCTACTGTACTATCCTCATTCAGACTATCTACTGTACTATCCTCATTCAGGCTCTACTATCCTCATTCAGACTCTATCTACTGTACTCTCCTCATTCAGACCCTATCTACTGTACTCTCCTCATTCAGACTCTACCTACTGTACTCTCCTCATTCAGACTATCTACTGTACTATCCTCATTCAGACTCTACTATCCTCATTCAGACTCTATCTACTGTACTATCCTCATTCAGACTCTATCTACTGTACTCTCCTCATTCAGACTCTATTTACTGTACTCTCCTCATTCAGACTCTACTATCCTCATTCAGACACTATCTACTGTACTATCCTCATTCCGACTCTATCTACTGTACTATCCTCATTCAGACTCTACTATCCTCATTCAGACGCTATCTACTGTACTATATTCATTCAGACTCTATCTACTGTACTCTCCTCATTCAGACTCTACTATCCTCATTCAGACGCTATCTACTGTACTATCCTCATTCAGACTCTATCTACTGTACTCTCCTCATTCAGACTCTATCTACTGTACTCTCCTCATTCAGACTACTATCCTCATTCAGACTCTATCCACTGTACTATCCTCATTCAGACTACTATCCTCATTCAGACGCTATCTACTGTACTATCCTCATTCAGACTCTACTATCCTCATTCAGACTCTATCTACTGTACTCTCCTCATTCAGACTCTATCTACTGTACTATCCTCATTCAGACGCTATCTACTGTACTATCCTCATTCAGACGCTATCTACTGTACTCTCCTCATTCAGACTCTCTCTACTGTACTATCCTCATTCTGACTCTATCTACTGTACTCTCCTCATTCAGACTCTATCCACTGTACTATCCTCATTCAGATTCTACTATCCTCATTCAGACGATATCTACTGTACTATCCTCATTCAGACTCTATCTACTGTACTCTCCTCATTCAGACTCTTACTGTACTATCCTCATTCAGACTCTACTATCCTCATTCAGACTATCTACTGTACTCTCCTCATTCAGACTCTATCTACTGTACTCTCCTCATTCAGACTCTATCTACTGTACTATCCTCATTCAAACTCTATCTACTGTACTATCCTCATTAAGACTACTATCCTCATTCAGACGCTATCTACTGTACTATCCTCATTCAGACTCTATCTACTGTACTATCCTCATTCAGACTCTACTATCCTCATTCAGACGCTATCTACTGTACTATCCTCATTCAGACTCTACTATCCTCATTCAGACTCTACTATCCTCATTCAGACACTATCTACTGTACTATACTCATTCAGACTCTACTATCCTCATTTAGACTCTATCTACTGTACTCTCCTCATTCAGACTACGATCCTCATTCAGACTATCTTCTGTACTCTCCTCATTCAGACTATCTACTGTACTCTCCTCATTCACTCTATCTACTGTACTATCCTCATTCAGACTCTACTATCCTCATTCAGACTCACTACTGTACTATCCTCATTCAGACTCTATCTACTGTACTATCCTCATTCAGACTACTATCCTCATTCAGACTATCTACTGTACTATCCTCATTCAGACTCTATTTACTGTACTATCCTCATTCAGATTTTATCTACTGTTCTCCTCAATCAGACGCTATCTACTGTACTATCCTCATTCAGACTCTATCTACTGTACTATCCTCATTCAGACTCTACTATCCTCATTCAGACGTTTTCTACTGTACTATCCTCATTCAGACTACTATCCTCATTCAGACTACTCTCCTCGTTCAGACTCTATCTACTGTACTATCCTCATTCTGACTCTATCTACTGTACTATCCTCATTCAGACTCTACTATCCTCATTCAGACGCTATCTACTGTACTATCCTCATTCAGACTCTACTATCCTCATTCAGACTCTCTCTACTGTACTCTCCTCATTCAGACTATCTACTGTACTCCCCTCATTCAGACTACTATCCTCATTCAGACTCTATCCACTGTACTATCCTCATTCAGATTCTACTATCCTCATTCAGACGATATCTACTGTACTATCCTCATTCAGACTCTACTATCCTCATTCAGAGTCTATCTACTGTACTCTCCTCATTCAGACTCTACTATCCTCATTCAGACTCTACTCTCCTCATTCAGAGTCTATCTACTGTACTCTCCTCATTCAGACTCTACTATCCTCATTCAGACTCTACTCTCCTCATTCAGACTATCTACTGTACTCTCCTCATTCAGACTCTATCTACTGTACTCTCCTCATTCAGACTCTATCTACTGTACTATCCTCATTCAGACTCTATCTACTGTACTATCCTCATTAAGACTACTATCCTCATTCAGACGCTATCTACTGTACTATCCTCATTCAGACTCTATCTACTGTACTATCCTCATTCAGACTCTACTATCCTCATTCAGACGCTATCTACTGTACTATCCTCATTCAGACTACTATCCTCATTCAGACTACTCTCCTCATTCAGACTCTATCTACTGTACTATCCTCATTCCGACTCTATCTACTGTACTATCCTCATTCAGACTCTACTATCCTCATTCAGACGCTATCTACTGTACTATCCTCATTCAGACTCTATCTACTGTACTATCCTCATTCAGACTCTACTATCCTCATTCAGACGCTATCTACTGTACTATCCTCATTCAGACTCTATCTACTGTACTCTCCTCATTCAGACTACTATCCTCATTCAGACTCTACCCACTGTACTCTCCTCATTCAGACTCTACTATCCTCATTCAGACTATCTACTGTACTATCCTCATTCAGACTATCTACTGTACTATCCTCATTCAGACTCTATCTACTGTACTATCCTCATTCAGACTCTATCTACTGTACTCTCCTCATTCAGACTCTATCTACTGTACTCTCCTCATTCAGACTCTACTATCCTCATTCAGACTCTATCTACTGTACTATCCTCATTCAGACTCTATCTACTGTACTATCCTCATTCAGACTATCTACTGTACTCTCCTCATTCAGACTCTATCTACTGTACTCTCCTCATTCAGACTCTACTATCCTCATTCAGACTCTACTATCCTCATTCAGACTCTACTATCCTCATTCAGACTCTATCTACTGTACTATCCTCATTCAGACTCTATCTACTGTACTATCCTCATTCAGACTCTATCTACTGTACTCTCCTCATTCAGACTATCTACTGTACTCTCCTCATTCAGACTCTACTATCCTCATTGGGACTCTACTATCCTCATTCAGACTATCTACTGTACTCTCCTCATTCAGACTCTATCTACTGTACTCTCCTCATTCAGACTCTACTGTACTATCCTCATTCAGACTATCTACTGTACTCTCCTCATTCGGACTCTATCTACTGTACTATCCTCATTCAGACTACTATCCTCATTCAGACTACTCTCCTCGTTCAGACTCTATCTACTGTACTATCCTCATTCTGACTCTATCTACTGTACTATCCTCATTCAGACTCTACTATCCTCATTCAGACGCTATCTACTGTACTATCCTCATTCAGACTGTACTATCCTCATTCAGACTCTCTCTACTGTACTCTCCTCATTCAGACTATCTACTGTACTCCCCTCATTCAGACTACTATCCTCATTCAGACTCTATCCACTGTACTATCCTCATTCAGATTCTACTATCCTCATTCAGACGATATCTACTGTACTATCCTCATTCAGACTCTACTATCCTCATTCAGAGTCTATCTACTGTACTCTCCTCATTCAGACTCTACTATCCTCATTCAGACTCTATCTACTGTACTATCCTCATTCAGACTCTATCTACTGTACTATCCTCATTCAGACTATCTACTGTACTATCCTCATTCAGACTCTATCTACTGTACTCTCCTCATTCAGACTCTATCTACTGTACTCTCCTCATTCAGACTCTACTATCCTCATTCAGACTCTACTATCCTCATTCAGACTCTACTATCCTCATTCAGACTCTATCTACTGTACTATCCTCATTCAGACTCTATCTACTGTACTATCCTCATTCAGACTCTATCTACTGTACTCTCCTCATTCAGACTATCTACTGTACTCTCCTCATTCAGACTCTACTATCCTCATTGGGACTCTACTATCCTCATTCAGACTATCTACTGTACTCTCCTCATTCAGACTCTATCTACTGTACTCTCCTCATTCAGACTCTACTGTACTATCCTCATTCAGACTATCTACTGTACTCTCCTCATTCGGACTCTATCTACTGTACTATCCTCATTCAGACTACTATCCTCATTCAGACTACTCTCCTCGTTCAGACTCTATCTACTGTACTATCCTCATTCTGACTCTATCTACTGTACTATCCTCATTCAGACTCTACTATCCTCATTCAGACGCTATCTACTGTACTATCCTCATTCAGACTCTACTATCCTCATTCAGACTCTCTCTACTGTACTCTCCTCATTCAGACTATCTACTGTACTCCCCTCATTCAGACTACTATCCTCATTCAGACTCTATCCACTGTACTATCCTCATTCAGATTCTACTATCCTCATTCAGACGATATCTACTGTACTATCCTCATTCAGACTCTACTATCCTCATTCAGAGTCTATCTACTGTACTCTCCTCATTCAGACTCTACTATCCTCATTCAGACTCTACTCTCCTCATTCAGACTATCTACTGTACTCTCCTCATTCAGACTCTATCTACTGTACTCTCCTCATTCAGACTCTATCTACTGTACTATCCTCATTCAGACTCTATCTACTGTACTATCCTCATTAAGACTACTATCCTCATTCAGACGCTATCTACTGTACTATCCTCATTCAGACTCTATCTACTGTACTATCCTCATTCAGACTCTACTATCCTCATTCAGACGCTATCTACTGTACTATCCTCATTCAGACTACTATCCTCATTCAGACTACTCTCCTCATTCAGACTCTATCTACTGTACTATCCTCATTCCGACTCTATCTACTGTACTATCCTCATTCAGACTCTACTATCCTCATTCAGACGCTATCTACTGTACTATCCTCATTCAGACTCTATCTACTGTACTATCCTCATTCAGACTCTACTATCCTCATTCAGACGCTATCTACTGTACTATCCTCATTCAGACTCTATCTACTGTACTCTCCTCATTCAGACTCTATCTACTGTACTCTCCTCATTCAGACTACTATCCTCATTCAGACTCTACCCACTGTACTCTCCTCATTCAGACTCTACTATCCTCATTCAGACTCTACTATCCTCATTCAGACTATCTACTGTACTATCCTCATTCAGACTCTATCTACTGTACTATCCTCATTCAGACTCTATCTACTGTACTATCCTCATTCAGACTCTATCTACTGTACTATCCTCATTCAGACTCTATCTACTGTACTCTCCTCATTCAGACTCTATCTACTGTACTCTCCTCATTCAGACTCTACTATCCTCATTCAGACTCTATCTACTGTACTCTCCTCATTCAGACTCTATCTACTGTACTATCCTCATTCAGACTCTATCTACTGTACTATCCTCATTCAGACTATCTACTGTACTATCCTCATTCAGACTCTATCTACTGTACTCTCCTCATTCAGACTCTATCTACTGTACTCTCCTCATTCAGACTCTACTATCCTCATTCAGACTCTACTATCCTCATTCAGACTCTACTATCCTCATTCAGACTCTATCTACTGTACTATCCTCATTCAGACTCTATCTACTGTATTATCCTCATTCAGACTCTATCTACTGTACTCTCCTCATTCAGACTATCTACTGTACTCTCCTCATTCAGACTCTACTATCCTCATTGGGACTCTACTATCCTCATTCAGACTATCTACTGTACTCTCCTCATTCAGACTCTATCTACTGTACTCTCCTCATTCAGACTCTACTGTACTATCCTCATTCAGACTATCTACTGTACTCTCCTCATTCGGACTCTATCTACTGTACTATCCTCATTTAGACTCTATCTACTGTACTATCCTCATTCAGACGCTATCTACTCTACTATCCTCATTCAGACTCTACTATCCTCATTCAGACTCTATCTACTGTACTCTCCTCATTCAGACTCTATCTACTGTACTATCCTCATTCAAACTCTATCTATTGTACTCTCCTCATTCAGACTCTATCCACTGTACTCTCCTCATTCAGACTCTGTCTACTGTACTATCCTCATTCAGGCTCTACTATCCTCATTCAGACTCTATCTACTGTACTCTCCTCATTCAGACTCTATCTACTGTACTCTCCTCATTCAGACCCTATCTACTGTACTCTCCTCATTCAGACTCTATCTACTGTACTCTCCTCATTCAGACTATCTACTGTACTATCCTCATTCAGACTCTATCTACTGTACTCTCCTCATTCAGAATCTATCTACTGTACTATCCTCATTCAGACTATCTACTGTACTATCCTCATTCAGACTCTACTATCCTCATTCAGACTCTATCTACTGTACTATCCTCATTCAGACTATCTACTGTACTATCCTCATTCAGGCTCTACTATCCTCATTCAGACTCTATCTACTGTACTCTCCTCATTCAGACCCTATCTACTGTACTCTCCTCATTCAGACTCTATCTACTGTACTATCCTCATTCAGAGTCTATCTACTGTACTCTCCTCATTCAGAATCTATCTACTGTACTATCCTCATTCAGACTATCTACTGTACTATCCTCATTCAGACTCTACTATCCTCATTCAGACTCTATCTACTGTACTATCCTCATTCAGACTATCTACTGTACTATCCTCATTCAGGCTCTACTATCCTCATTCAGACTCTATCTACTGTACTCTCCTCATTCAGACCCTATCTACTGTACTCTCCTCATTCAGACTCTATCTACTGTACTATCCACATTCAGAGTCTATCTACTGTACTCTCCTCATTCAGACTCTACTATCCTCATTCAGACTCTACTCTCCTCATTCAGACTCTATCTACTGTACTCTCCTCATTCAGACTCTATCTACTGTACTCTCCTCATTCAGACTCTATCTACTGTACTCTCCTCATTCAGACTCTACTATCCTCATTCAGACTCTACTATCCTCATTCAGACTCTATCTACTGTACTCTCCTCATTCAGACTATCTACTGTACTCTCCTCATTCAGACTCTATCTACTGTACTCTCCTCATTCAGACTATCTACTGTACTCTCCTCATTCAGACTCTACTATCCTCATTCAGACTATCTACTGTACTATCCTCATTCAGACTATCTACTGTACTCTCCTCATTCGGACTCTACTATCCTCATTCAGACTCTACTATCCTCATTCAGACTATCTACTGTACTATCCTCATTCAGACTCTATCTACTGTACTCTCCTCATTCAGACTCTACTATCCTCATTCAGACTCTATCTACTGTACTATCCTCATTCAGACTCTATCTACTGTACTATCCTCATTCAGACTATCTACTGTACTATCCTCATTCAGACTCTATCTACTGTACTCTCCTCATTCAGACTCTATCTACTGTACTCTCCTCATTCAGACTCTACTATCCTCATTCAGACTCTACTATCCTCATTCAGACTCTACTATCCTCATTCAGACTCTATCTACTGTACTATCCTCATTCAGACTCTATCTACTGTACTATCCTCATTCAGACTCTATCTACTGTACTCTCCTCATTCAGACTATCTACTGTACTCTCCTCATTCAGACTCTACTATCCTCATTGGGACTCTACTATCCTCATTCAGACTATCTACTGTACTCTCCTCATTCAGACTCTATCTACTGTACTCTCCTCATTCAGACTCTACTGTACTATCCTCATTCAGACTATCTACTGTACTCTCCTCATTCGGACTCTATCTACTGTACTATCCTCATTCAGACTACTATCCTCATTCAGACTACTCTTCTCGTTCAGACTCTATCTACTGTACTATCCTCATTCTGACTCTATCTACTGTACTATCCTCATTCAGACTCTACTATCCTCATTCAGACGCTATCTACTGTACTATCCTCATTCAGACTCTACTATCCTCATTCAGACTCTCTCTACTGTACTCTCCTCATTCAGACTATCTACTGTACTCCCCTCATTCAGACTACTATCCTCATTCAGACTCTATCCACTGTACTATCCTCATTCAGATTCTACTATCCTCATTCAGACGATATCTACTGTACTATCCTCATTCAGACTCTACTATCCTCATTCAGACTCTACTCTCCTCATTCAGACTATCTACTGTACTCTCCTCATTCAGACTCTATCTACTGTACTCTCCTCATTCAGACTCTATCTACTGTACTATCCTCATTCAGACTCTATCTACTGTACTATCCTCATTCAGACTACTATCCTCATTCAGACGCTATCTACTGTACTATCCTCATTCAGACTCTATCTACTGTACTATCCTCATTCAGACTCTACTATCCTCATTCAGACGCTATCTACTGTACTATCCTCATTCAGACTACTATCCTCATTCAGACTACTCTCCTCATTCAGACTCTATCTACTGTACTATCCTCATTCCGACTCTATCTACTGTACTATCCTCATTCAGACTCTACTATCCTCATTCAGACGCTATCTACTGTACTATCCTCATTCAGACTCTATCTACTGTACTATCCTCATTCAGACTCTACTATCCTCATTCAGACGCTATCTACTGTACTATCCTCATTCAGACTCTATCTACTGTACTCTCCTCATTCAGACTCTATCTACTGTACTCTCCTCATTCAGACTACTATCCTCATTCAGACTCTACCCACTGTACTCTCCTCATTCAGACTCTACTATCCTCATTCAGACTCTACTATCCTCATTCAGACTATCTACTGTACTATCCTCATTCAGACTCTATCTACTGTACTATCCTCATTCAGACTCTATCTACTGTACTATCCTCATTCAGACTCTATCTACTGTACTATCCTCATTCAGACTCTATCTACTGTACTCTCCTCATTCAGACTCTATCTACTGTACTCTCCTCATTCAGACTCTACTATCCTCATTCAGACTCTATCTACTGTACTCTCCTCATTCAGACTCTATCTACTGTACTATCCTCATTCAGACTCTATCTACTGTACTATCCTCATTCAGACTATCTACTGTACTATCCTCATTCAGACTCTATCTACTGTACTCTCCTCATTCAGACTCTATCTACTGTACTCTCCTCATTCAGACTCTACTATCCTCATTCAGACTCTACTATCCTCATTCAGACTCTACTATCCTCATTCAGACTCTATCTACTGTACTATCCTCATTCAGACTCTACTATCCTCATTGGGACTCTACTATCCTCATTCAGACTATCTACTGTACTCTCCTCATTCAGACTCTATCTACTGTACTCTCCTCATTCAGACTCTACTATCCTCATTGGGACTCTACTATCCTCATTCAGACTATCTACTGTACTCTCCTCATTCAGACTCTATCTACTGTACTCTCCTCATTCAGACTCTACTGTACTATCCTCATTCAGACTATCTACTGTACTCTCCTCATTCGGACTCTATCTACTGTACTATCCTCATTTAGACTCTATCTACTGTACTATCCTCATTCAGACGCTATCTACTCTACTATCCTCATTCAGACTCTACTATCCTCATTCAGACTCTATCTACTGTACTCTCCTCATTCAGACTCTATCTACTGTACTATCCTCATTCAAACTCTATCTACTGTACTCTCCTCATTCAGACTCTATCCACTGTACTCTCCTCATTCAGACTCTGTCTACTGTACTATCCTCATTCAGGCTCTACTATCCTCATTCAGACTCTATCTACTGTACTCTCCTCATTCAGACTCTATCTACTGTACTCTCCTCATTCAGACCCTATCTACTGTACTCTCCTCATTCAGACTCTATCTACTGTACTCTCCTCATTCAGACTATCTACTGTACTATCCTCATTCAGACTCTATCTACTGTACTCTCCTCATTCAGAATCTATCTACTGTACTATCCTCATTCAGACTATCTACTGTACTATCCTCATTCAGACTCTACTATCCTCATTCAGACTCTATCTACTGTACTATCCTCATTCAGACTATCTACTGTACTATCCTCATTCATGCTCTACTATCCTCATTCAGACTCTATCTACTGTACTCTCCTCATTCAGACCCTATCTACTGTACTCTCCTCATTCAGACTCTATCTACTGTACTATCCACATTCAGACTCTATCTACTGTACTCTCCTCGTTCAGACTATCTACTGAACTCTCCTCATTCAGACTCTATCTACTGTACTATCCTCATTCAGACTATCTACTGTACTCTCCTCATTCAGACTCTACTATCCTCATTCAGACTCTACTCTCCTCATTCAGACTCTATCTACTGTACTATCCTCATTCAGACCCTATCTACTGTACTCTCCTCATTCAGACTCTATCTACTGTACTCTCCTCATTCAGACTATCTACTGTACTATCCTCATTCAGACTCTATCTACTGTACTCTCCTCATTCAGAATCTATCTACTGTACTATCCTCATTCAGACTATCTACTGTACTATCCTCATTCAGACTCTACTATCCTCATTCAGACTCTATCTACTGTACTATCCTCATTCAGACTATCTACTGTACTATCCTCATTCAGGCTCTACTATCCTCATTCAGACTCTATCTACTGTACTCTCCTCATTCAGACCCTATCTACTGTACTCTCCTCATTCAGACTCTATCTACTGTACTATCCACATTCAGACTCTATCTACTGTACTCTCCTCATTCAGAATCTATCTACTGTACTATCCTCATTCAGACTATCTACTGTACTATCCTCATTCAGACTCTACTATCCTCATTCAGACTCTATCTACTGTACTATCCTCATTCAGACTATCTACTGTACTATCCTCATTCAGGCTCTACTATCCTCATTCAGACTCTATCTACTGTACTCTCCTCATTCAGACCCTATCTACTGTACTCTCCTCATTCAGACTCTATCTACTGTACTATCCTCATTCAGACTCTATCTACTGTACTCTCCTCATTCAGACTCTACTATCCTCATTCAGACTCTACTCTCCTCATTCAGACTCTATCTACTGTACTCTCCTCATTCAGACTCTATCTACTGTACTCTCCTCATTCAGACTCTATCTACTGTACTCTCCTCATTCAGACTCTACTATCCTCATTCAGACTCTACTCTCCTCATTCAGACTCTATCTACTGTACTATCCTCATTCAGACTCTATCTACTGTACTATCCTCATTCAGACTCTATCTACTGTACTCTCCTCATTCAGACTATCTACTGTACTCTCCTCATTCAGACTCTACTATCCTCATTGGGACTCTACTATCCTCATTCAGACTATCTACTGTACTCTCCTCATTCAGACTCTATCTACTGTACTCTCCTCATTCAGACTATCTACTGTACTATCCTCATTCAGACTATCTACTGTACTCTCCTCATTCAGACTCTATCTACTGTACTATCCTCATTCAGACTACTATCCTCATTCAGACTACTCTCCTCATTCAGACTCTATCTACTGTACTATCCTCATTCTGACTCTATCTACTGTACTATCCTCATTCAGACTCTACTATCCTCATTCAGACGCTATCTACTGTACTATCCTCATTCAGACTCTACTATCCTCATTCAGACTCTCTCTACTGTACTCTCCTCATTCAGACTCTATCTACTGTACTCTCCTCATTCAGACTACTATCCTCATTCAGACTCTATCCACTGTACTATCCTCATTCAGATTCTACTATCCTCATTCAGACTCTACTCTCCTCATTCAGATCTATCTACTGTACTCTCCTCATTCAGACTCTACTATCCTCATTCAGACTCTACTCTCCTCATTCAGACTATCTACTGTACTCTCCTCATTCAGACTCTATCTACTGTACTCTCCTCATTCAGACTCTATCTACTGTACTATCCTCATTCAGACTCTATCTACTGTACTATCCTCATTCAGACTACTATCCTCATTCAGACGCTATCTACTGTACTATCCTCATTCAGACTCTATCTACTGTACTATCCTCATTCAGACTCTACTATCCTCATTCAGACGCTATCTACTGTACTATCCTCATTCAGACTACTATCCTCATTCAGACTACTCTCCTCATTCAGACTCTATCTACTGTACTATCCTCATTCCGACTCTATCTACTGTACTATCCTCATTCAGACTCTACTATCCTCATTCAGACGCTATCTACTGTACTATCCTCATTCAGACTCTATCTACTGTACTATCCTCATTCAGACTCTACTATCCTCATTCAGACGCTATCTACTGTACTATCCTCATTCAGACTCTATCTACTGTACTCTCCTCATTCAGACTCTATCTACTGTACTCTCCTCATTCAGACTACTATCCTCATTCAGACTCTATCCACTGTACTCTCCTCATTCAGACTCTACTATCCTCATTCAGACTCTACTATCCTCATTCAGACTATCTACTGTACTATCCTCATTCAGACTCTATCTACTGTACTATCCTCATTCAGACTCTATCTACTGTACTATCCTCATTCAGACTCTATCTACTGTACTATCCTCATTCAGACTCTATCTACTGTACTCTCCTCATTCAGACTCTATCTACTGTACTCTCCTCATTCAGACTCTACTATCCTCATTCAGACTCTATCTACTGTACTCTCCTCATTCAGACTCTATCTACTGTACTATCCTCATTCAGACTCTATCTACTGTACTATCCTCATTCAGACTATCTACTGTACTATCCTCATTCAGACTCTATCTACTGTACTCTCCTCATTCAGACTCTATCTACTGTACTCTCCTCATTCAGACTCTACTATCCTCATTCAGACTCTACTATCCTCATTCAGACTCTACTATCCTCATTCAGACTCTATCTACTGTACTATCCTCATTCAGACTCTATCTACTGTATTATCCTCATTCAGACTCTATCTACTGTACTCTCCTCATTCAGACTATCTACTGTACTCTCCTCATTCAGACTCTACTATCCTCATTGGGACTCTACTATCCTCATTCAGACTATCTACTGTACTCTCCTCATTCAGACTCTATCTACTGTACTCTCCTCATTCAGACTCTACTGTACTATCCTCATTCAGACTATCTACTGTACTCTCCTCATTCGGACTCTATCTACTGTACTATCCTCATTTAGACTCTATCTACTGTACTATCCTCATTCAGACGCTATCTACTCTACTATCCTCATTCAGACTCTACTATCCTCATTCAGACTCTATCTACTGTACTCTCCTCATTCAGACTCTATCTACTGTACTATCCTCATTCAAACTCTATCTATTGTACTCTCCTCATTCAGACTCTATCCACTGTACTCTCCTCATTCAGACTCTGTCTACTGTACTATCCTCATTCAGGCTCTACTATCCTCATTCAGACTCTATCTACTGTACTCTCCTCATTCAGACTCTATCTACTGTACTCTCCTCATTCAGACCCTATCTACTGTACTCTCCTCATTCAGACTCTATCTACTGTACTCTCCTCATTCAGACTATCTACTGTACTATCCTCATTCAGACTCTATCTACTGTACTCTCCTCATTCAGAATCTATCTACTGTACTATCCTCATTCAGACTATCTACTGTACTATCCTCATTCAGACTCTACTATCCTCATTCAGACTCTATCTACTGTACTATCCTCATTCAGACTATCTACTGTACTATCCTCATTCAGGCTCTACTATCCTCATTCAGACTCTATCTACTGTACTCTCCTCATTCAGACCCTATCTACTGTACTCTCCTCATTCAGACTCTATCTACTGTACTATCCTCATTCAGAGTCTATCTACTGTACTCTCCTCATTCAGAATCTATCTACTGTACTATCCTCATTCAGACTATCTACTGTACTATCCTCATTCAGACTCTACTATCCTCATTCAGACTCTATCTACTGTACTATCCTCATTCAGACTATCTACTGTACTATCCTCATTCAGGCTCTACTATCCTCATTCAGACTCTATCTACTGTACTCTCCTCATTCAGACCCTATCTACTGTACTCTCCTCATTCAGACTCTATCTACTGTACTATCCACATTCAGAGTCTATCTACTGTACTCTCCTCATTCAGACTCTACTATCCTCATTCAGACTCTACTCTCCTCATTCAGACTCTATCTACTGTACTCTCCTCATTCAGACTCTATCTACTGTACTCTCCTCATTCAGACTCTATCTACTGTACTCTCCTCATTCAGACTCTACTATCCTCATTCAGACTCTACTATCCTCATTCAGACTCTATCTACTGTACTCTCCTCAATCAGACTATCTACTGTACTCTCCTCATTCAGACTCTATCTACTGTACTCTCCTCATTCAGACTATCTACTGTACTCTCCTCATTCAGACTCTACTATCCTCATTCAGACTATCTACTGTACTATCCTCATTCAGACTATCTACTGTACTCTCCTCATTCGGACTCTACTATCCTCATTCAGACTCTACTATCCTCATTCAGACTATCTACTGTACTATCCTCATTCAGACTCTATCTACTGTACTCTCCTCATTCAGACTCTACTATCCTCATTCAGACTCTATCTACTGTACTATCCTCATTCAGACTCTATCTACTGTACTATCCTCATTCAGACTATCTACTGTACTATCCTCATTCAGACTCTATCTACTGTACTCTCCTCATTCAGACTCTATCTACTGTACTCTCCTCATTCAGACTCTACTATCCTCATTCAGACTCTACTATCCTCATTCAGACTCTACTATCCTCATTCAGACTCTATCTACTGTACTATCCTCATTCAGACTCTATCTACTGTACTATCCTCATTCAGACTCTATCTACTGTACTCTCCTCATTCAGACTATCTACTGTACTCTCCTCATTCAGACTCTACTATCCTCATTGGGACTCTACTATCCTCATTCAGACTATCTACTGTACTCTCCTCATTCAGACTCTATCTACTGTACTCTCCTCATTCAGACTCTACTGTACTATCCTCATTCAGACTATCTACTGTACTCTCCTCATTCGGACTCTATCTACTGTACTATCCTCATTCAGACTACTATCCTCATTCAGACTACTCTCCTCGTTCAGACTCTATCTACTGTACTATCCTCATTCTGACTCTATCTACTGTACTATCCTCATTCAGACTCTACTATCCTCATTCAGACGCTATCTACTGTACTATCCTCATTCAGACTCTACTATCCTCATTCAGACTCTCTCTACTGTACTCTCCTCATTCAGACTATCTACTGTACTCCCCTCATTCAGACTACTATCCTCATTCAGACTCTATCCACTGTACTATCCTCATTCAGATTCTACTATCCTCATTCAGACGATATCTACTGTACTATCCTCATTCAGACTCTACTATCCTCATTCAGACTCTATCTACTGTACTCTCCTCATTCAGACTCTATCTACTGTACTCTCCTCATTCAGACTCTATCTACTGTACTATCCTCATTCAGACTCTACTATCCTCATTCAGACGCTATCTACTGTACTATCCTCATTCAGACTACTATCCTCATTCAGACTACTCTCCTCATTCAGACTCTATCTACTGTACTATCCTCATTCCGACTCTATCTACTGTACTATCCTCATTCAGACTCTACTATCCTCATTCAGACGCTATCTACTGTACTATCCTCATTCAGACTCTATCTACTGTACTATCCTCATTCAGACTCTACTATCCTCATTCAGACGCTATCTACTGTACTATCCTCATTCAGACTCTATCTACTGTACTCTCCTCATTCAGACTCTATCTACTGTACTCTCCTCATTCAGACTACTATCCTCATTCAGACTCTACCCACTGTACTCTCCTCATTCAGACTCTACTATCCTCATTCAGACTCTACTATCCTCATTCAGACTATCTACTGTACTATCCTCATTCAGACTCTATCTACTGTACTATCCTCATTCAGACTCTATCTACTGTACTATCCTCATTCAGACTCTATCTACTGTACTATCCTCATTCAGACTCTATCTACTGTACTCTCCTCATTCAGACTCTATCTACTGTACTCTCCTCATTCAGACTCTACTATCCTCATTCAGACTCTATCTACTGTACTCTCCTCATTCAGACTCTATCTACTGTACTATCCTCATTCAGACCATCTACTGTACTATCCTCATTCAGACTATCTACTGTACTATCCTCATTCAGACTCTATCTACTGTACTCTCCTCATTCAGACTCTATCTACTGTACTCTCCTCATTCAGACTCTACTATCCTCATTCAGACTCTACTATCCTCATTCAGACTCTACTATCCTCATTCAGACTCTATCTACTGTACTATCCTCATTCAGACTCTACTATCCTCATTGGGACTCTACTATCCTCATTCAGACTATCTACTGTACTCTCCTCATTCAGACTCTATCTACTGTACTCTCCTCATTCAGACTCTACTATCCTCATTGGGACTCTACTATCCTCATTCAGACTATCTACTGTACTCTCCTCATTCAGACTCTATCTACTGTACTCTCCTCATTCAGACTCTACTGTACTATCCTCATTCAGACTATCTACTGTACTCTCCTCATTCGGACTCTATCTACTGTACTATCCTCATTCAGACTCTATCTACTGTACTATCCTCATTCAGACGCTATCTACTGTACTATCCTCATTCAGACTCTACTATCCTCATTCAGACTCTATCTACTGTACTCTCCTCATTCAGACTCTATCTACTGTACTATCCTCATTCAAACTCTATCTATTGTACTCTCCTCATTCAGACTCTATCTACTGTACTCTCCTCATTCAGACTCTATCTACTGTACTATCCTCATTCAGACTCTACTATCCTCATTCAGACTCTATCTACTGTACTCTCCTCATTCAGACTCTATCTACTGTACTCTCCTCATTCAGACCCTATCTACTGTACTCTCCTCATTCAGACTCTATCTACTGTACTCTCCTCATTCAGAATATCTACTGTACTATCCTCATTCAGACTCTATCTACTGTACTCTCCTCATTCAGAATCTATCTACTGTACTATCCTCATTCAGACTATCTACTGTACTATCCTCATTCAGACTCTACTATCCTCATTCAGACTCTATCTACTGTACTATCCTCATTCAGACTATCTACTGTACTATCCTCATTCATGCTCTACTATCCTCATTCAGACTCTATCTACTGTACTCTCCTCATTCAGACCCTATCTACTGTACTCTCCTCATTCAGACTCTATCTACTGTACTATCCACATTCAGACTCTATCTACTGTACTCTCCTCGTTCAGACTATCTACTGAACTCTCCTCATTCAGACTCTATCTACTGTACTATCCTCATTCAGACTATCTACTGTACTCTCCTCATTCAGACTCTACTATCCTCATTCAGACTCTACTCTCCTCATTCAGACTCTATCTACTGTACTATCCTCATTCAGACCCTATCTACTGTACTCTCCTCATTCAGACTCTATCTACTGTACTCTCCTCATTCAGACTATCTACTGTACTATCCTCATTCAGACTCTATCTACTGTACTCTCCTCATTCAGAATCTATCTACTGTACTATCCTCATTCAGACTATCTACTGTACTATCCTCATTCAGACTCTACTATCCTCATTCAGACTCTATCTACTGTACTATCCTCATTCAGACTATCTACTGTACTATCCTCATTCAGGCTCTACTATCCTCATTCAGACTCTATCTACTGTACTCTCCTCATTCAGACCCTATCTACTGTACTCTCCTCATTCAGACTCTATCTACTGTACTATCCACATTCAGAGTCTATCTACTGTACTCTCCTCATTCAGAATCTATCTACTGTACTATCCTCATTCAGACTATCTACTGTACTATCCTCATTCAGACTCTACTATCCTCATTCAGACTCTATCTACTGTACTATCCTCATTCAGACTATCTACTGTACTATCCTCATTCAGGCTCTACTATCCTCATTCAGACTCTATCTACTGTACTCTCCTCATTCAGACCCTATCTACTGTACTCTCCTCATTCAGACTCTATCTACTGTACTATCCACATTCAGAGTCTATCTACTGTACTCTCCTCATTCAGACTCTACTATCCTCATTCAGACTCTACTCTCCTCATTCATACTCTATCTACTGTACTCTCCTCATTCAGACTCTATCTACTGTACTCTCCTCATTCAGACTCTATCTACTGTACTCTCCTCATTCAGACTCTACTATCCTCATTCAGACTCTACTATCCTCATTCAGACTCTATCTACTGTACTCTCCTCAATCAGACTATCTACTGTACTCTCCTCATTCAGACTCTATCTACTGTACTCTCCTCATTCAGACTATCTACTGTACTCTCCTCATTCAGACTCTACTATCCTCATTCAGACTATCTACTGTACTATCCTCATTCAGACTATCTACTGTACTCTCCTCATTCGGACTCTACTATCCTCATTCAGACTCTATCTACTGTACTCTCCTCATTCAGACTCTATCTACTGTACTATCCTCATTCAGACTCTATCTACTGTACTCTCCTCATTCAGACTATCTACTGTACTCTCCTCATTCAGACTCTACTATCCTCATTCAGACTCTACTATCCTCATTCAGACTCTACTATCCTCATTCAGACTCTATCTACTGTACTATCCTCATTCAGACTCTATCTACTGTAATATCCTCATTCAGACTCTATCTACTGTACTATCCTCATTCAGACTCTAACTACTGTACTCTCCTCATTCAGACTATCTACTGTACTCTCCTCATTCAGACTCTACTATCCTCATTCGGACTCTACTATCCTCATTCAGACTATCTACTGTACTCTCCTCATTCAGACTCTACTATCCTCATTCAGACTATCTACTGTACTCTCCTCATTCAGACTCTATCTACTGTACTCTCCTCATTCAGACTCTATCTACTGTACTATCCTCATTCACTCTACTATCCTCATTCAGACTTATCACTGTACTCTCCTCATTCAGACTCTGTCTACTGTACTTCCTCATTCAGGCTCTACTATCCTCATTCAGACTCTATCTACTGTACTCTCCTCATTCAGACTCTATCTACTGTACTCTCCTCATTCAGACCCTATCTACTGTACTCTCCTCATTCAGACTCTATCTACTGTACTCTCCTCATTCAGACTCGATCTACTGTACTATCCTCATTCAGACTCTACTATCCTCATTCAGACTCTATCTACTGTACTCTCCTCATTCAGACTCTATCTACTGTACTATCCTCATTCAGACTCTATCTACTGTACTATCCTCATTCAGACTATCTACTGTACTATCCTCATTCAGACTCTATCTACTGTACTCTCCTCATTCAGACTCTATCTACTGTACTCTCCTCATTCAGACTCTACTATCCTCATTCAGACTCTACTATCCTCATTCAGACTCTACTATCCTCATTCAGACTCTATCTACTGTACTATCCTCATTCAGACTCTACTATCCTCATTGGGACTCTACTATCCTCATTCAGACTATCTACTGTACTCTCCTCATTCAGACTCTATCTACTGTACTCTCCTCATTCAGACTCTATCTACTGTACTCTCCTCATTCAGACTCTATCTACTGTACTCTCCTCATTCAGACTCTACTATCCTCATTCAGACTCTACTATCCTCATTCAGACTCTATCTACTGTACTCTCCTCATTCAGACTATCTACTGTACTCTCCTCATTCAGACTCTATCTACTGTACTCTCCTCATTCAGACTATCTACTGTACTCTCCTCATTCAGACTCTACTATCCTCATTCAGACTATCTACTGTACTATCCTCATTCAGACTCTATCTACTGTACTATCCTCATTCGGACTCTACTATCCTCATTCAGACGCTATCTACTGTACTATCCTCATTCAGACTCTACTATCCTCATTCAGACTCTATCTACTGTACTATCCTCATTCAGACTACTATCCTCATTCAGACTACTCTCCTCATTCAGACTCTATCTACTGTACTATCCTCATTCAGACTCTACTATCCTCATTCAGACGCTATCTACTGTACTATCCTCATTCAGACTACTATCCTCATTCAGACTACTCTCCTCATTCAGACTCTATCTACTGTACTATCCTCATTCCGACTCTATCTACTGTACTATCCTCATTCAGACTCTACTATCCTCATTCAGACGTTTTCTACTGTACTATCCTCATTCAGACTACTATCCTCATTCAGACTACTCTCCTCATTCAGACGCTATCTACTGTACTATCCTCATTCAGACTCTATCTACTGTACTCTCCTCATTCAGACTCTATCTACTGTACTCTCCTCATTCAGACTACTATCCTCATTCAGACTCTACCCACTGTACTCTCCTCATTCAGACTCTACTATCCTCATTCAGACTCTACTATCCTCATTCAGACTATCTACTGTACTATCCTCATTCAGACTCTATCTACTGTACTATCCTCATTCAGACTCTATCTACTGTACTATCCTCATTCAGACTCTATCTACTGTACTATCCTCATTCAGACTCTATCTACTGTACTCTCCTCATTCAGACTCTATCTACTGTACTCTCCTCATTCAGACTCTACTATCCTCATTCAGACTCTATCTACTGTACTCTCCTCATTCAGACTCTATCTACTGTACTATCCTCATTCAGACTCTATCTACTGTACTATCCTCATTCAGACTATCTACTGTACTATCCTCATTCAGACTCTATCTACTGTACTCTCCTCATTCAGACTCTATCTACTGTACTCTCCTCATTCAGACTCTACTATCCTCATTCAGACTCTACTATCCTCATTCAGACTCTACTATCCTCATTCAGACTCTATCTACTGTACTATCCTCATTCAGACTCTACTATCCTCATTGGGACTCTACTATCCTCATTCAGACTATCTACTGTACTCTCCTCATTCAGACTCTATCTACTGTACTCTCCTCATTCAGACTCTACTATCCTCATTGGGACTCTACTATCCTCATTCAGACTATCTACTGTACTCTCCTCATTCAGACTCTATCTACTGTACTCTCCTCATTCAGACTCTACTGTACTATCCTCATTCAGACTATCTACTGTACTCTCCTCATTCGGACTCTATCTACTGTACTATCCTCATTTAGACTCTATCTACTGTACTATCCTCATTCAGACGCTATCTACTCTACTATCCTCATTCAGACTCTACTATCCTCATTCAGACTCTATCTACTGTACTCTCCTCATTCAGACTCTATCTACTGTACTATCCTCATTCAAACTCTATCTATTGTACTCTCCTCATTCAGACTCTATCCACTGTACTCTCCTCATTCAGACTCTGTCTACTGTACTATCCTCATTCAGGCTCTACTATCCTCATTCAGACTCTATCTACTGTACTCTCCTCATTCAGACTCTATCTACTGTACTCTCCTCATTCAGACCCTATCTACTGTACTCTCCTCATTCAGACTCTATCTACTGTACTCTCCTCATTCAGAATATCTACTGTACTATCCTCATTCAGACTCTATCTACTGTACTCTCCTCATTCAGAATCTATCTACTGTACTATCCTCATTCAGACTATCTACTGTACTATCCTCATTCAGACTCTACTATCCTCATTCAGACTCTATCTACTGTACTATCCTCATTCAGACTATCTACTGTACTATCCTCATTCATGCTCTACTATCCTCATTCAGACTCTATCTACTGTACTCTCCTCATTCAGACCCTATCTACTGTACTCTCCTCATTCAGACTCTATCTACTGTACTATCCACATTCAGACTCTATCTACTGTACTCTCCTCGTTCAGACTATCTACTGAACTCTCCTCATTCAGACTCTATCTACTGTACTATCCTCATTCAGACTATCTACTGTACTCTCCTCATTCAGACTCTACTATCCTCATTCAGACTCTACTCTCCTCATTCAGACTCTATCTACTGTACTATCCTCATTCAGACCCTATCTACTGTACTCTCCTCATTCAGACTCTATCTACTGTACTCTCCTCATTCAGACTATCTACTGTACTATCCTCATTCAGACTCTATCTACTGTACTCTCCTCATTCAGAATCTATCTACTGTACTATCCTCATTCAGACTATCTACTGTACTATCCTCATTCAGACTCTACTATCCTCATTCAGACTCTATCTACTGTACTATCCTCATTCAGACTATCTACTGTACTATCCTCATTCAGGCTCTACTATCCTCATTCAGACTCTATCTACTGTACTCTCCTCATTCAGACCCTATCTACTGTACTCTCCTCATTCAGACTCTATCTACTGTACTATCCACATTCAGAGTCTATCTACTGTACTCTCCTCATTCAGAATCTATCTACTGTACTATCCTCATTCAGACTATCTACTGTACTATCCTCATTCAGACTCTACTATCCTCATTCAGACTCTATCTACTGTACTATCCTCATTCAGACTATCTACTGTACTATCCTCATTCAGGCTCTACTATCCTCATTCAGACTCTATCTACTGTACTCTCCTCATTCAGACCCTATCTACTGTACTCTCCTCATTCAGACTCTATCTACTGTACTATCCACATTCAGAGTCTATCTACTGTACTCTCCTCATTCAGACTCTACTATCCTCATTCAGACTCTACTCTCCTCATTCAGACTCTATCTACTGTACTCTCCTCATTCAGACTCTATCTACTGTACTCTCCTCATTCAGACTCTATCTACTGTACTCTCCTCATTCAGACTCTACTATCCTCATTCAGACTCTACTATCCTCATTCAGACTCTATCTACTGTACTCTCCTCAATCAGACTATCTACTGTACTCTCCTCATTCAGACTCTATCTACTGTACTCTCCTCATTCAGACTATCTACTGTACTCTCCTCATTCAGACTCTACTATCCTCATTCAGACTATCTACTGTACTATCCTCATTCAGACTATCTACTGTACTCTCCTCATTCGGACTCTACTATCCTCATTCAGACTCTATCTACTGTACTCTCCTCATTCAGACTCTATCTACTGTACTATCCTCATTCAGACTCTATCTACTGTACTCTCCTCATTCAGACTATCTACTGTACTCTCCTCATTCAGACTCTACTATCCTCATTCAGACTCTACTATCCTCATTCAGGCTCTACTATCCTCATTCAGACTCTATCTACTGTACTCTCCTCATTCAGACTCTATCTACTGTACTCTCCTCATTCAGACCCTATCTACTGTACTCTCCTCATTCAGACTCTATCTACTGTACTCTCCTCATTCAGACGATCTACTGTACTATCCTCATTCAGACTCTACTATCCTCATTCAGACTCTATCTACTGTACTCTCCTCATTCAGAATCTATCTACTGTACTATCCTCATTCAGACTATCTACTGTACTATCCTCATTCAGACTCTACTATCCTCATTCAGACGTTTTCTACTGTACTATCCTCATTCAGACTACTATCCTCATTCAGACTACTCTCCTCATTCAGACTCTATCTACTGTACTATCCTCATTCTGACTCTATCTACTGTACTATCCTCATTCAGACTCTACTATCCTCATTCAGACGCTATCTACTGTACTATCCTCATTCAGACTCTACTATCCTCATTCAGACTCTCTCTACTGTACTCTCCTCATTCAGACTCTATCTACTGTACTCTCCTCATTCAGACTAAAATCGTCATTCAGACTCTATCCACTGTACTATCCTCATTCAGATTCTACTATCCTCATTCAGACGATATCTACTGTACTATCCTCATTCAGACTCTACTATCCTCATTCAGAATCTATCTACTGTACTCTCCTCATTCAGACTCTACTATCCTCATTCAGACTCTACTCTCCTCATTCAGACTATCTACTGTACTCTCCTCATTCAGACTCTATCCACTGTACTATCCTCATTCAGATTCTACTATCCTCATTCAGACGATATCTACTGTACTATCCTCATTCAGACTCTACTATCCTCATTCAGACTCTATCTACTGTACTATCCTCATTCAGACTACTATCCTCATTCAGACTACTCTCCTCATTCAGACTCTATCTACTGTACTATCCTCATTCAGACTCTACTATCCTCATTCAGACGCTATCTACTGTACTATCCTCATTCAGACTACTATCCTCATTCAGACTATTCTCCTCATTCAGACGCTATCTACTGTACTATCCTCATTCCGACTCTATCTACTGTACTATCCTCATTCAGACTCTACTATCCTCATTCAGACGCTATCTACTGTACTATCCTCATTCAGACTCTATCTACTGTACTATCCTCATTCAGACTCTACTATCCTCATTCAGACGCTTTCTACTGTACTATCCTCATTCAGACTCTATCTACTGTACTCTCCTCATTCAGACTCTATCTACTGTACTCTCCTCATTCAGACTACTATCCTCATTCAGACTCTATCCACTGTACTCTCCTCATTCAGACTCTACTATCCTCATTCAGACTCTACTATCCTCATTCAGACTATCTACTGTACTATCCTCATTCAGACTCTATCTACTGTACTATCCTCATTCAGACTCTATCTACTGTACTATCCTCATTCAGACTATCTACTGTACTATCCTCATTCAGACTCTATCTACTGTACTCTCCTCATTCAGACTCTATCTACTGTACTCTCCTCATTCAGACTCTACTATCCTCATTCAGACTCTATCTACTGTACTCTCCTCATTCAGACTCTATCTACTGTACTATCCTCATTCAGACTCTATCTACTGTACTATCCTCATTCAGACTATCTACTGTACTATCCTCATTCAGAATCTATCTACTGTACTCTCCTCATTCAGACTCTATCTACTGTACTCTCCTCATTCAGACTCTACTATCCTCATTCAGACTCTACTATCCTCATTCAGACTCTACTATCCTCATTCAGACTCTATCTACTGTACTATCCTCATTCAGACTCTATCTACTGTACTATCCTCATTCAGACTCTATCTACTGTACTCTCCTCATTCAGACTATCTACTGTACTCTCCTCGTTCAGACTCTACTATCCTCATTGGGACTCTACTATCCTCATTCAGACTATCTACTGTACTCTCCTCATTCAGACTCTATCTACTGTACTCTCCTCATTCAGACTCTACTGTACTATCCTCATTCAGACTATCTACTGTACTCTCCTCATTCGGACTCTATCTACTGTACTATCCTCATTTAGACTCTATCTACTGTACTATCCTCATTCAGACGCTATCTACTCTACTATCCTCATTCAGACTCTACTATCCTCATTCAGACTCTATCTACTGTACTCTCCTCATTCAGACTCTATCTACTGTACTATCCTCATTCAAACTCTATCTACTGTACTCTCCTCATTCAGACTCTATCCACTGTACTCTCCTCATTCAGACTCTGTCTACTGTACTATCCTCATTCAGGCTCTACTATCCTCATTCAGACGCTATCTACTGTACTATCCTCATTCAGACTACTATCCTCATTCAGACTATTCTCCTCATTCAGACGCTATCTACTGTACTATCCTCATTCCGACTCTATCTACTGTACTATCCTCATTCAGACTCTACTATCCTCATTCAGACGCTATCTACTGTACTATCCTCATTCAGACTCTATCTACTGTACTATCCTCATTCAGACTCTACTATCCTCATTCAGACGCTTTCTACTGTACTATCCTCATTCAGAATCTATCTACTGTACTCTCCTCATTCAGACTCTACTATCCTCATTCAGACTCTACTCTCCTCATTCAGACTATCTACTGTACTCTCCTCATTCAGACTCTATCCACTGTACTATCCTCATTCAGATTCTACTATCCTCATTCAGACGATATCTACTGTACTATCCTCATTCAGACTCTACTATCCTCATTCAGACTCTATCTACTGTACTATCCTCATTCAGACTACTATCCTCATTCAGACTACTCTCCTCATTCAGACTCTATCTACTGTACTATCCTCATTCAGACTCTACTATCCTCATTCAGACGCTATCTACTGTACTATCCTCATTCAGACTACTATCCTCATTCAGACTATTCTCCTCATTCAGACGCTATCTACTGTACTATCCTCATTCCGACTCTATCTACTGTACTATCCTCATTCAGACTCTACTATCCTCATTCAGACGCTATCTACTGTACTATCCTCATTCAGACTCTATCTACTGTACTATCCTCATTCAGACTCTACTATCCTCATTCAGACGCTTTCTACTGTACTATCCTCATTCAGACTCTATCTACTGTACTCTCCTCATTCAGACTCTATCTACTGTACTCTCCTCATTCAGACTACTATCCTCATTCAGACTCTATCCACTGTACTCTCCTCATTCAGACTCTACTATCCTCATTCAGACTCTACTATCCTCATTCAGACTATCTACTGTACTATCCTCATTCAGACTCTATCTACTGTACTATCCTCATTCAGACTCTATCTACTGTACTATCCTCATTCAGACTATCTACTGTACTATCCTCATTCAGACTCTATCTACTGTACTCTCCTCATTCAGACTCTATCTACTGTACTCTCCTCATTCAGACTCTACTATCCTCATTCAGACTCTATCTACTGTACTCTCCTCATTCAGACTCTATCTACTGTACTATCCTCATTCAGACTCTATCTACTGTACTATCCTCATTCAGACTATCTACTGTACTATCCTCATTCAGAATCTATCTACTGTACTCTCCTCATTCAGACTCTATCTACTGTACTCTCCTCATTCAGACTCTACTATCCTCATTCAGACTCTACTATCCTCATTCAGACTCTACTATCCTCATTCAGACTCTATCTACTGTACTATCCTCATTCAGACTCTATCTACTGTACTATCCTCATTCAGACTCTATCTACTGTACTCTCCTCATTCAGACTATCTACTGTACTCTCCTCGTTCAGACTCTACTATCCTCATTGGGACTCTACTATCCTCATTCAGACTATCTACTGTACTCTCCTCATTCAGACTCTATCTACTGTACTCTCCTCATTCAGACTCTACTGTACTATCCTCATTCAGACTATCTACTGTACTCTCCTCATTCGGACTCTATCTACTGTACTATCCTCATTTAGACTCTATCTACTGTACTATCCTCATTCAGACGCTATCTACTCTACTATCCTCATTCAGACTCTACTATCCTCATTCAGACTCTATCTACTGTACTCTCCTCATTCAGACTCTATCTACTGTACTATCCTCATTCAAACTCTATCTACTGTACTCTCCTCATTCAGACTCTATCCACTGTACTCTCCTCATTCAGACTCTGTCTACTGTACTATCCTCATTCAGGCTCTACTATCCTCATTCAGACACTATCTACTGTACTATCCTCATTCAGACTACTATCCTCATTCAGACTATTCTCCTCATTCAGACGCTATCTACTGTACTATCCTCATTCCGACTCTATCTACTGTACTATCCTCATTCAGACTCTACTATCCTCATTCAGACGCTATCTACTGTACTATCCTCATTCAGACTCTATCTACTGTACTATCCTCATTCAGACTCTACTATCCTCATTCAGACGCTTTCTACTGTACTATCCTCATTCAGACTCTATCTACTGTACTCTCCTCATTCAGACTCTATCTACTGTACTCTCCTCATTCAGACTACTATCCTCATTCAGACTCTATCCACTGTACTCTCCTCATTCAGACTCTACTATCCTCATTCAGACTCTACTATCCTCATTCAGACTATCTACTGTACTATCCTCATTCAGACTCTATCTACTGTACTATCCTCATTCAGACTCTATCTACTGTACTATCCTCATTCAGACTATCTACTGTACTATCCTTATTCAGACTCTATCTACTGTACTCTCCTCATTCAGACTCTATCTACTGTACTCTCCTCATTCAGACTCTACTATCCTCATTCAGACTCTATCTACTGTACTCTCCTCATTCAGACTCTATCTACTGTACTATCCTCATTCAGACTCTATCTACTGTACTATCCTCATTCAGACTATCTACTGTACTATCCTCATTCAGAATCTATCTACTGTACTCTCCTCATTCAGACTCTATCTACTGTACTCTCCTCATTCAGACTCTACTATCCTCATTCAGACTCTACTATCCTCATTCAGACTCTACTATCCTCATTCAGACTCTATCTACTGTACTATCCTCATTCAGACTCTATCTACTGTACTATCCTCATTCAGACTCTATCTACTGTACTCTCCTCATTCAGACTATCTACTGTACTCTCCTCGTTCAGACTCTACTATCCTCATTGGGACTCTACTATCCTCATTCAGACTATCTACTGTACTCTCCTCATTCAGACTCTATCTACTGTACTCTCCTCATTCAGACTCTACTGTACTATCCTCATTCAGACTATCTACTGTACTCTCCTCATTCGGACTCTATCTACTGTACTATCCTCATTTAGACTCTATCTACTGTACTATCCTCATTCAGACGCTATCTACTCTACTATCCTCATTCAGACTCTACTATCCTCATTCAGACTCTATCTACTGTACTCTCCTCATTCAGACTCTATCTACTGTACTATCCTCATTCAAACTCTATCTACTGTACTCTCCTCATTCAGACTCTATCCACTGTACTCTCCTCATTCAGACTCTGTCTACTGTACTATCCTCATTCAGGCTCTACTATCCTCATTCAGACTCTATCTACTGTACTATCCTCATTAAGACTACTATCCTCATTCAGACGCTATCTACTGTACTATCCTCATTCAGACTCTATCTACTGTACTATCCTCATTCAGACTCTACTATCCTCATTCAGACGCTATCTACTGTACTATCCTCATTCAGACTACTATCCTCATTCAGACTACTCTCCTCATTCAGACTCTATCTACTGTACTATCCTCATTCCGACTCTATCTACTGTACTATCCTCATTCAGACTCTACTATCCTCATTCAGACGCTATCTACTGTACTATCCTCATTCAGACTCTATCTACTGTACTATCCTCATTCAGACTCTACTATCCTCATTCAGACGCTATCTACTGTACTATCCTCATTCAGACTCTATCTACTGTACTCTCCTCATTCAGACTCTATCTACTGTACTCTCCTCATTCAGACTACTATCCTCATTCAGACTCTATCCACTGTACTCTCCTCATTCAGACTCTACTATCCTCATTCAGACTCTACTATCCTCATTCAGACTATCTACTGTACTATCCTCATTCAGACTCTATCTACTGTACTATCCTCATTCAGACTCTATCTACTGTACTATCCTCATTCAGACTATCTACTGTACTATCCTCATTCAGACTCTATCTACTGTACTCTCCTCATTCAGACTCTATCTACTGTACTCTCCTCATTCAGACTCTACTATCCTCATTCAGACTCTATCTACTGTTCTCTCCTCATTCAGACTCTATCTACTGTACTATCCTCATTCAGACTCTATCTACTGTACTATCCTCATTCAGACTCTATCTACTGTACTCTCCTCATTCAGACTATCTACTGTACTCTCCTCATTCAGACTCTAATATCCTCATTGGGACTCTACTATCCTCATTCAGACTATCTACTGTACTCTCCTCATTCAGACTATCTACTGTACTCTCCTCATTCAGACTCTACTGTACTGTCCTCATTCAGACTATCTACTGTACTCTCCTCATTCGGACTCTATCTACTGTACTATCCTCATTTAGACTCTATCTACTGTACTATCCTCATTCAGACGCTATCTACTCTACTATCCTCATTCAGACTCTACTATCCTCATTCAGACTCTATCTACTGTACTCTCCTCATTCAGACTCTATCTACTGTACTCTCCTCATTCAGACTCTATCTACTGTACTATCCTCATTCAAACTCTATCTACTGTACTCTCCTCATTCAGACTCTATCCACTGTACTCTCCTCATTCAGACTCTGTCTACTGTACTATCCTCATTCAGGCTCTACTATCCTCATTCAGACTCTATCTACTGTACTCTCCTCATTCAGACTCTATCTACTGTACTCTCCTCATTCAGACCCTATCTACTGTACTCTCCTCATTCAGACTCTATCTACTGTACTATCCTCATTCAGACGCTATCTACTCTACTATCCTCATTCAGACTCTACTATCCTCATTCAGACTCTATCTACTGTACTCTCCTCATTCAGACTCTATCTACTGTACTATCCTCATTCAAACTCTATCTACTGTACTCTCCTCATTCAGACTCTATCCACTGTACTCTCCTCATTCAGACTCTGTCTACTGTACTATCCTCATTCAGGCTCTACTATCCTCATTCAGACTCTATCTACTGTACTATCCTCATTAAGACTACTATCCTCATTCAGACGCTATCTACTGTACTATCCTCATTCAGACTCTATCTACTGTACTATCCTCATTCAGACTCTACTATCCTCATTCAGACACTATCTACTGTACTATCCTCATTCAGACTACTATCCTCATTCAGACTACTCTCCTCATTCAGACTCTATCTACTGTACTATCCTCATTCCGACTCTATCTACTGTACTATCCTCATTCAGACTCTACTATCCTCATTCAGACGCTATCTACTGTACTATCCTCATTCAGACTCTATCTACTGTACTATCCTCATTCAGACTCTACTATCCTCATTCAGACGCTATCTACTGTACTATCCTCATTCAGACTCTATCTACTGTACTCTCCTCATTCAGACTCTATCTACTGTACTCTCCTCATTCAGACTACTATCCTCATTCAGACTCTATCCACTGTACTCTCCTCATTCAGACTCTACTATCCTCATTCAGACTCTACTATCCTCATTCAGACTATCTACTGTACTATCCTCATTCAGACTCTATCTACTGTACTATCCTCATTCAGACTCTATCTACTGTACTATCCTCATTCAGACTATCTACTGTACTATCCTCATTCAGACTCTATCTACTGTACTCTCCTCATTCAGACTCTATCTACTGTACTCTCCTCATTCAGACTCTACTATCCTCATTCAGACTCTATCTACTGTTCTCTCCTCATTCAGACTCTATCTACTGTACTATCCTCATTCAGACTCTATCTACTGTACTATCCTCATTCAGACTATCTACTGTACTATCCTCATTCAGAATCTATCTACTGTACTCTCCTCATTCAGACTCTATCTACTGTACTCTCCTCATTCAGACTCTACTATCCTCATTCAGACTCTACTATCCTCATTCAGACTCTATCTACTGTACTATCCTCATTCAGACTCTATCTACTGTACTATCCTCATTCAGACTCTATCTACTGTACTATCCTCATTCAGACTATCTACTGTACTCTCCTCATTCAGACTATCTACTGTACTCTCCTCATTCAGACTCTAATATCCTCATTGGGACTCTACTATCCTCATTCAGACTATCTACTGTACTCTCCTCATTCAGACTATCTACTGTACTCTCCTCATTCAGACTCTACTGTACTATCCTCATTCAGACTATCTACTGTACTCTCCTCATTCGGACTCTATCTACTGTACTATCCTCATTTAGACTCTATCTACTGTACTCTCCTCATTCAGACTCTATCTACTGTACTCTCCTCATTCAGACTACTATCCTCATTCAGACTCTATCCACTGTACTCTCCTCATTCAGACTCTACTATCCTCATTCAGACTCTACTATCCTCATTCAGACTATCTACTGTACTATCCTCATTCAGACTCTATCTACTGTACTATCCTCATTCAGACTATCTACTGTACTATCCTCATTCAGACTATCTACTGTACTATCCTCATTCAGACTCTATCTACTGTACTCTCCTCATTCAGACTCTATCTACTGTACTCTCCTCATTCAGACTCTACTATCCTCATTCAGACTCTATCTACTGTTCTCTCCTCATTCAGACTCTATCTACTGTACTATCCTCATTCAGACTCTATCTACTGTACTATCCTCATTCAGACTATCTACTGTACTATCCTCATTCAGAATCTATCTACTGTACTCTCCTCATTCAGACTCTATCTACTGTACTCTCCTCATTCAGACTCTACTATCCTCATTCAGACTCTACTATCCTCATTCAGACTCTATCTACTGTACTATCCTCATTCAGACTCTATCTACTGTACTATCCTCATTCAGACTCTATCTACTGTACTCTCCTCATTCAGACTATCTACTGTACTCTCCTCATTCAGACTCTAATATCCTCATTGGGACTCTACTATCCTCATTCAGACTATCTACTGTACTCTCCTCATTCAGACTATCTACTGTACTCTCCTCATTCAGACTCTACTGTACTATCCTCATTCAGACTATCTACTGTACTCTCCTCATTCGGACTCTATCTACTGTACTATCCTCATTTAGACTCTATCTACTGTACTATCCTCATTCAGACGCTATCTACTCTACTATCCTCATTCAGACTCTACTATCCTCATTCAGACTCTATCTACTGTACTCTCCTCATTCAGACTCTATCTACTGTACTCTCCTCATTCAGACTCTATCTACTGTACTATCCTCATTCAAACTCTATCTACTGTACTCTCCTCATTCAGACTCTATCCACTGTACTCTCCTCATTCAGACTCTGTCTACTGTACTATCCTCATTCAGGCTCTACTATCCTCATTCAGACTCTATCTACTGTACTCTCCTCATTCAGACTCTATCTACTGTACTCTCCTCATTCAGACCCTATCTACTGTACTCTCCTCATTCAGACTCTATCTACTGTACTATCCTCATTCAGACGCTATCTACTCTACTATCCTCATTCAGACTCTACTATCCTCATTCAGACTCTATCTACTGTACTCTCCTCATTCAGACTCTATCTACTGTACTATCCTCATTCAAACTCTATCTACTGTACTCTCCTCATTCAGACTCTATCCACTGTACTCTCCTCATTCAGACTCTGTCTACTGTACTATCCTCATTCAGGCTCTACTATCCTCATTCAGACTCTATCTACTGTACTATCCTCATTAAGACTACTATCCTCATTCAGACGCTATCTACTGTACTATCCTCATTCAGACTCTATCTACTGTACTATCCTCATTCAGACTCTACTATCCTCATTCAGACACTATCTACTGTACTATCCTCATTCAGACTACTATCCTCATTCAGACTACTCTCCTCATTCAGACTCTATCTACTGTACTATCCTCATTCCGACTCTATCTACTGTACTATCCTCATTCAGACTCTACTATCCTCATTCAGACGCTATCTACTGTACTATCCTCATTCAGACTCTATCTACTGTACTATCCTCATTCAGACTCTACTATCCTCATTCAGACGCTATCTACTGTACTATCCTCATTCAGACTCTATCTACTGTACTCTCCTCATTCAGACTCTATCTACTGTACTCTCCTCATTCAGACTACTATCCTCATTCAGACTCTATCCACTGTACTCTCCTCATTCAGACTCTACTATCCTCATTCAGACTCTACTATCCTCATTCAGACTATCTACTGTACTATCCTCATTCAGACTCTATCTACTGTACTATCCTCATTCAGACTCTATCTACTGTACTATCCTCATTCAGACTATCTACTGTACTATCCTCATTCAGACTCTATCTACTGTACTCTCCTCATTCAGACTCTATCTACTGTACTCTCCTCATTCAGACTCTACTATCCTCATTCAGACTCTATCTACTGTTCTCTCCTCATTCAGACTCTATCTACTGTACTATCCTCATTCAGACTCTATCTACTGTACTATCCTCATTCAGACTATCTACTGTACTATCCTCATTCAGAATCTATCTACTGTACTCTCCTCATTCAGACTCTATCTACTGTACTCTCCTCATTCAGACTCTACTATCCTCATTCAGACTCTACTATCCTCATTCAGACTCTATCTACTGTACTATCCTCATTCAGACTCTATCTACTGTACTATCCTCATTCAGACTCTATCTACTGTACTATCCTCATTCAGACTATCTACTGTACTCTCCTCATTCAGACTATCTACTGTACTCTCCTCATTCAGACTCTAATATCCTCATTGGGACTCTACTATCCTCATTCAGACTATCTACTGTACTCTCCTCATTCAGACTATCTACTGTACTCTCCTCATTCAGACTCTACTGTACTATCCTCATTCAGACTATCTACTGTACTCTCCTCATTCGGACTCTATCTACTGTACTATCCTCATTTAGACTCTATCTACTGTACTATCCTCATTCAGACGCTATCTACTCTACTATCCTCATTCAGACTCTACTATCCTCATTCAGACTCTATCTACTGTACTCTCCTCATTCAGACTCTATCTACTGTACTCTCCTCATTCAGACTCTATCTACTGTACTATCCTCATTCAAACTCTATCTACTGTACTCTCCTCATTCAGACTCTATCCACTGTACTCTCCTCATTCAGACTCTGTCTACTGTACTATCCTCATTCAGGCTCTACTATCCTCATTCAGACTCTATCTACTGTACTCTCCTCATTCAGACTCTATCTACTGTACTCTCCTCATTCAGACCCTATCTACTGTACTCTCCTCATTCAGACTCTATCTACTGTACTCTCCTCATTCAGACTATCTACTGTACTATCCTCATTCAGACTCTATCTACTGTACTCTCCTCATTCAGAATATATCTACTGTACTATCCTCATTCAGACTATCTACTGTACTATCCTCATTCATGCTCTACTATCCTCATTCAGACTCTATCTACTGTACTCTCCTCATTCAGACCCTATCTACTGTACTCTCCTCATTCAGACTCTATCTACTGTACTATCCACATTCAGACTCTATCTACTGTACTCTCCTCGTTCAGACTATCTACTGAACTCTCCTCATTCAGACTCTATCTACTGTACTATCCTCATTCAGACTATCTACTATACTCTCCTCATTCAGACTCTACTATCCTCATTCAGACTCTACTCTCCTCATTCAGACTCTATCTACTGTACTATCCTCATTCAGACCCTATCTACTGTACTCTCCTCATTCAGACCCTATCTACTGTACTCTCCTCATTCAGACTCTATCTACTGTACTCTCCTCATTCAGACTATCTACTGTACTATCCTCATTCAGACTCTATCTACTGTACTCTCCTCATTCAGAATCTATCTACTGTACTATCCTCATTCAGACTATCTACTGTACTATCCTCATTCAGACTCTACTATCCTCATTCAGACTCTATCTACTGTACTATCCTCATTCAGACTATCTACTGTACTATCCTCATTCATGCTCTACTATCCTCATTCAGACTATCTACTGTACTCTCCTCATTCAGACCCTATCTACTGTACTCTCCTCATTCAGACTCTATCTACTGTACTATCCACATTCAGACTCTATCTACTGTACTCTCCTCGTTCAGACTATCTACTGAACTCTCCTCATTCAGACTCTATCTACTGTACTATCCTCATTCAGACTATCTACTGTACTCTCCTCATTCAGACCCTATCTACTGTACTCTCCTCATTCAGACTCTATCTACTGTACTATCCTCATTCAGACTCTATCTACTGTACTCTCCTCATTCAGAATCTATCTACTGTACTATCCTCATTCAGACTATCTACTGTACTATCCTCATTCAGACTCTACTATCCTCATTCAGACTCTATCTACTGTACTATCCTCATTCAGACTATCTACTGTACTATCCTCATTCAGGCTCTACTATCCTCATTCAGACCATATCTACTGTACTCTCCTCATTCAGACTCTATCTACTGTACTATCCACATTCAGACTCTATCTACTGTACTCTCCTCATTCAGACTCTACTATCCTCATTCAGACTCTACTCTCCTCATTCAGACTCTATCTACTGTACTATCCTCATTCAGACTCTATCTACTGTACTCTCCTCATTCAGACTCTATCTACTGTACTCTCCTCATTCAGACTCTATCTACTGTACTCTCCTCATTCAGACTCTATCTACTGTACTCTCCTCATTCAGACTCTACTATCCTCATTCAGACTCTACTATCCTCATTCAGACTCTATCTACTGTACTCTCCTCATTGAGACTATCTACTGTACTCTCCTCATTCAGACTCTACTATCCTCATTCAGACTATCTACTGTACTATCCTCATTCAGACTATCTACTGTACTCTCCTCATTCGGACTCTACTATCCTCATTCAGACTCTATCTACTGTACTCTCCTCATTCAGACTCTACTATCCTCATTCAGACTCTACTATCCTCATTCAGACTCTATCTACTGTACTATCCTCATTCAGACTCTATCTACTGTAATGTCCTCATTCAGACTCTATCTACTGTACTATCCTCATTCAGACTCTATCTACTGTACTCTCCTCATTCAGACTATCTACTGTACTCTCCTCATTCAGACTCTACTATCCTCATTCGGACTCTACTATCCTCATTCAGACTATCTACTGTACTCTCCTCATTCAGACTCTATCTACTGTACTCTCCTCATTCAGACTCTATCTACTGTACTATCCTCATTCAAACTCTATCTACTGTACTCTCCTCATTCAGACTCTGTCTACTGTACTATCCTCATTCAGGCTCTACTATCCTCATTCAGACTCTATCTACTGTACTATCCTCATTAAGACTACTATCCTCATTCAGACGCTATCTACTGTACTATCCTCATTCAGACTCTATCTACTGTACTATCCTCATTCAGACTCTACTATCCTCATTCAGACACTATCTACTGTACTATCCTCATTCAGACTACTATCCTCATTCAGACTACTCTCCTCATTCAGACTCTATCTACTGTACTATCCTCATTCCGACTCTATCTACTGTACTATCCTCATTCAGACTCTACTATCCTCATTCAGACGCTATCTACTGTACTATCCTCATTCAGACTCTATCTACTGTACTATCCTCATTCAGACTCTACTATCCTCATTCAGACGCTATCTACTGTACTATCCTCATTCAGACTCTATCTACTGTACTCTCCTCATTCAGACTCTATCTACTGTACTCTCCTCATTCAGACTACTATCCTCATTCAGACTCTATCCACTGTACTCTCCTCATTCAGACTCTACTATCCTCATTCAGACTCTACTATCCTCATTCAGACTATCTACTGTACTATCCTCATTCAGACTCTATCTACTGTACTATCCTCATTCAGACTCTATCTACTGTACTATCCTCATTCAGACTATCTACTGTACTATCCTCATTCAGACTCTATCTACTGTACTCTCCTCATTCAGACTCTATCTACTGTACTCTCCTCATTCAGACTCTACTATCCTCATTCAGACTCTATCTACTGTTCTCTCCTCATTCAGACTCTATCTACTGTACTATCCTCATTCAGACTCTATCTACTGTACTATCCTCATTCAGACTATCTACTGTACTATCCTCATTCAGAATCTATCTACTGTACTCTCCTCATTCAGACTCTATCTACTGTACTCTCCTCATTCAGACTCTACTATCCTCATTCAGACTCTACTATCCTCATTCAGACTCTATCTACTGTACTATCCTCATTCAGACTCTATCTACTGTACTATCCTCATTCAGACTCTATCTACTGTACTATCCTCATTCAGACTATCTACTCTACTATCCTCATTCAGACACTATCTACTGTACTATCCTCATTCAGACTACTATCCTCATTCAGACTACTCTCCTCATTCAGACTCTATCTACTGTACTATCCTCATTCCGACTCTATCTACTGTACTATCCTCATTCAGACTCTACTATCCTCATTCAGACGCTATCTACTGTACTATCCTCATTCAGACTCTATCTACTGTACTATCCTCATTCAGACTCTACTATCCTCATTCAGACGCTATCTACTGTACTATCCTCATTCAGACTCTATCTACTGTACTCTCCTCATTCAGACTCTATCTACTGTACTCTCCTCATTCAGACTACTATCCTCATTCAGACTCTATCCACTGTACTCTCCTCATTCAGACTCTACTATCCTCATTCAGACTCTACTATCCTCATTCAGACTATCTACTGTACTATCCTCATTCAGACTCTATCTACTGTACTATCCTCATTCAGACTCTATCTACTGTACTATCCTCATTCAGACTATCTACTGTACTATCCTCATTCAGACTCTATCTACTGTACTCTCCTCATTCAGACTCTATCTACTGTACTCTCCTCATTCAGACTCTACTATCCTCATTCAGACTCTATCTACTGTTCTCTCCTCATTCAGACTCTATCTACTGTACTATCCTCATTCAGACTCTATCTACTGTACTATCCTCATTCAGACTATCTACTGTACTATCCTCATTCAGAATCTATCTACTGTACTCTCCTCATTCAGACTCTATCTACTGTACTCTCCTCATTCAGACTCTACTATCCTCATTCAGACTCTACTATCCTCATTCAGACTCTATCTACTGTACTATCCTCATTCAGACTCTATCTACTGTACTATCCTCATTCAGACTCTATCTACTGTACTATCCTCATTCAGACTATCTACTGTACTCTCCTCATTCAGACTATCTACTGTACTCTCCTCATTCAGACTCTAATATCCTCATTGGGACTCTACTATCCTCATTCAGACTATCTACTGTACTCTCCTCATTCAGACTCTATCTACTGTACTCTCCTCATTCAGACTCTACTGTACTATCCTCATTCAGACTATCTACTGTACTCTCCTCATTCGGACTCTATCTACTGTACTATCCTCATTTAGACTCTATCTACTGTACTATCCTCATTCAGACGCTATCTACTCTACTATCCTCATTCAGACTCTACTATCCTCATTCAGACTCTATCTACTGTACTCTCCTCATTCAGACTCTATCTACTGTACTCTCCTCATTCAGACTCTATCTACTGTACTATCCTCATTCAAACTCTATCTACTGTACTCTCCTCATTCAGACTCTATCCACTGTACTCTCCTCATTCAGACTCTGTCTACTGTACTATCCTCATTCAGGCTCTACTATCCTCATTCAGACTCTATCTACTGTACTCTCCTCATTCAGACTCTATCTACTGTACTCTCCTCATTCAGACCCTATCTACTGTACTCTCCTCATTCAGACTCTATCTACTGTACTCTCCTCATTCAGACTATCTACTGTACTATCCTCATTCAGACTCTATCTACTGTACTCTCCTCATTCAGAATCTATCTACTGTACTATCCTCATTCAGACTATCTACTGTACTATCCTCATTCATGCTCTACTATCCTCATTCAGACTCTATCTACTGTACTCTCCTCATTCAGACCCTATCTACTGTACTCTCCTCATTCAGACTCTATCTACTGTACTATCCACATTCAGACTCTATCTACTGTACTCTCCTCGTTCAGACTATCTACTGAACTCTCCTCATTCAGACTCTATCTACTGTACTATCCTCATTCAGACTATCTACTGTACTCTCCTCATTCAGACTCTACTATCCTCATTCAGACTCTACTCTCCTCATTCAGACTCTATCTACTGTACTATCCTCATTCAGACCCTATCTACTGTACTCTCCTCATTCAGACCCTATCTACTGTACTCTCCTCATTCAGACTCTATCTACTGTACTCTCCTCATTCAGACTATCTACTGTACTATCCTCATTCAGACTCTATCTACTGTACTCTCCTCATTCAGAATCTATCTACTGTACTATCCTCATTCAGACTATCTACTGTACTATCCTCATTCAGACTCTACTATCCTCATTCAGACTCTATCTACTGTACTATCCTCATTCAGACTATCTACTGTACTATCCTCATTCATGCTCTACTATCCTCATTCAGACTATCTACTGTACTCTCCTCATTCAGACCCTATCTACTGTACTCTCCTCATTCAGACTCTATCTACTGTACTATCCACATTCAGACTCTATCTACTGTACTCTCCTCGTTCAGACTATCTACTGAACTCTCCTCATTCAGACTCTATCTACTGTACTATCCTCATTCAGACTATCTACTGTACTCTCCTCATTCAGACCCTATCTACTGTACTCTCCTCATTCAGACTCTATCTACTGTACTATCCTCATTCAGACTCTATCTACTGTACTCTCCTCATTCAGAATCTATCTACTGTACTATCCTCATTCAGACTATCTACTGTACTATCCTCATTCAGACTCTACTATCCTCATTCAGACTCTATCTACTGTACTATCCTCATTCAGACTATCTACTGTACTATCCTCATTCAGGCTCTACTATCCTCATTCAGACCATATCTACTGTACTCTCCTCATTCAGACTCTATCTACTGTACTATCCACATTCAGACTCTATCTACTGTACTCTCCTCATTCAGACTCTACTATCCTCATTCAGACTCTACTCTCCTCATTCAGACTCTATCTACTGTACTATCCTCATTCAGACTCTATCTACTGTACTCTCCTCATTCAGACTCTATCTACTGTACTCTCCTCATTCAGACTCTATCTACTGTACTCTCCTCATTCAGACTCTATCTACTGTACTCTCCTCATTCAGACTCTACTATCCTCATTCAGACTCTACTATCCTCATTCAGACTCTATCTACTGTACTCTCCTCATTCAGACTATCTACTGTACTCTCCTCATTCAGACTCTACTATCCTCATTCAGACTCTATCTACTGTACTCTCCTCATTCAGACTCTACTATCCTCATTCAGACTCTACTATCCTCATTCAGACTCTATCTACTGTACTATCCTCATTCAGACTCTATCTACTGTAATGTCCTCATTCAGACTCTATCTACTGTACTATCCTCATTCAGACTCTATCTACTGTACTCTCCTCATTCAGACTATCTACTGTACTCTCCTCATTCAGACTCTACTATCCTCATTCGGACTCTACTATCCTCATTCAGACTATCTACTGTACTCTCCTCATTCAGACTCTATCTACTGTACTCTCCTCATTCAGACTCTATCTACTGTACTATCCTCATTCAAACTCTCTCTACTGTACTCTCCTCATTCAGACTCTCTCTACTGTACTATCCTCATTCAGACTCTATCTACTGTACTCTCCTCATTCAGACTTTATCTACTGTACTCTCCTCATTCAGACTACTATCCTCATTCAGACTCTATCCACTGTACTATCCTCATTCAGATTCTACTATCCTCATTCAGATGATATCTACTGTACTATCCTCATTCAGACTCTATCTACTGTACTCTCCTCATTCAGACTCTGTCTACTGTACTATCCTCATTCAGACTCTACTATCCTCATTCAGACTATCTACTGTACTCTCCTCATTCAGACTCTATCTACTGTACTCTCCTCATTCAGACTCTATCTACTGTACTATCCTCATTCAGACTCTATCTACTGTACTATCCTCATTAAGACTACTATCCTCATTCAGACGCTATCTACTGTACTATCCTCATTCAGACTCTATCTACTGTACTCTCCTCATTCAGACTCTACTGTACTATCCTCATTCAGACTATCTACTGTACTCTCCTCATTCGGACTCTATCTACTGTACTATCCTCATTCAGACTCTATCTACTGTACTATCCTCATTCAGACGCTATCTACTCTACTATCCTCATTCAGACTCTACTATCCTCATTCAGACTCTATCTACTGTACTCTCCTCATTCAGGCTCTATCTACTGTACTCTCCTCATTCAGACTCTATCTACTGTACTATCCTCATTCAAACTCTATCTACTGTACTCTCCTCATTCAGACTCTATCCACTGTACTCTCCTCATTCAGACTCTGTCTACTGTACTATCCTCATTCAGGCTCTACTATCCTCATTCAGACTCTATCTACTGTACTCTCCTCATTCAGACTCTATCTACTGTACTATCCTCATTCAGACTCTATCTACTGTACTATCCTCATTCAGACTATCTACTGTACTATCCTCATTCAGACTCTATCTACTGTACTCTCCTCATTCAGACTCTATCTACTGTACTCTCCTCATTCAGACTCTACTATCCTCATTCAGACTCTACTATCCTCATTCAGACTCTATCTACTGTACTATCCTCATTCAGACTCTATCTACTGTACTATCCTCATTCAGACTATCTACTGTACTCTCCTCATTCAGTACTCGTACTATCCTCATTCAGACTCTACTATCCTCATTCAGACTATCTACTGTACTCTCCTCATTCAGACTCTATCTACTGTACTCTCCTCATTCAGACTCTACTATCCTCATTCAGACTATCTACTGTACTCTCCTCATTCAGACTCTATCTACTGTACTCTCCTCATTCAGACTCTATCTACTGTACTATCCTCATTCAGACCTATCTACTGTACTATCCTCATTCAGACTCTACTATCCTCATTCAGACTCTATCTACTGTACTCTCCTCATTCAGACTCTATCTACTGTACTATCCTCATTCAGACTCTATCTACTGTACTCTCCTCATTCAGACTCTATCTACTGTACTCTCCTCATTCAGACTCTATCTATCCTCATTCAGCTCTACTATCCTCATTCAGACTCTATCTACTGTACTCTCCTCATTCAGACTCTATCTACTGCTACTCATCCTCATTCAGACTCTACTATCCTCATTCAGACTCTATCTACTGTACTCTCCTCATTCAGACTCTATCTACTGTACTCTCCTCATTCAGACTCTATCTACTGTACTATCCTCATTCAAACTCTATCTACTGTACTCTCCTCATTCAGACTCTATCCACTGTACTCTCCTCATTCAGACTCTGTCTACTGTACTATCCTCATTCAGGCTCTACTATCCTCATTCAGACTCTATCTACTGTACTCTCCTCATTCAGACTCTATCTACTGTACTCTCCTCATTCAGACCCTATCTACTGTACTCTCCTCATTCAGACTCTATCTACTGTACTCTCCTCATTCAGACTATCTACTGTACTATCCTCATTCAGACTCTATCTACTGTACTCTCCTCATTCAGAATCTATCTACTGTACTATCCTCATTCAGACTATCTACTGTACTATCCTCATTCATGCTCTACTATCCTCATTCAGACTCTATCTACTGTACTCTCCTCATTCAGACCCTATCTACTGTACTCTCCTCATTCAGACTCTATCTACTGTACTATCCACATTCAGACTCTATCTACTGTACTCTCCTCGTTCAGACTATCTACTGAACTCTCCTCATTCAGACTCTATCTACTGTACTATCCTCATTCAGACTATCTACTGTACTCTCCTCATTCAGACTCTACTATCCTCATTCAGACTCTACTCTCCTCATTCAGACTCTATCTACTGTACTATCCTCATTCAGACCCTATCTACTGTACTCTCCTCATTCAGACCCTATCTACTGTACTCTCCTCATTCAGACTCTATCTACTGTACTCTCCTCATTCAGACTATCTACTGTACTATCCTCATTCAGACTCTATCTACTGTACTCTCCTCATTCAGAATCTATCTACTGTACTATCCTCATTCAGACTATCTACTGTACTATCCTCATTCAGACTCTACTATCCTCATTCAGACTCTATCTACTGTACTATCCTCATTCAGACTATCTACTGTACTATCCTCATTCATGCTCTACTATCCTCATTCAGACTATCTACTGTACTCTCCTCATTCAGACCCTATCTACTGTACTCTCCTCATTCAGACTCTATCTACTGTACTATCCACATTCAGACTCTATCTACTGTACTCTCCTCGTTCAGACTATCTACTGAACTCTCCTCATTCAGACTCTATCTACTGTACTATCCTCATTCAGACTATCTACTGTACTCTCCTCATTCAGACTCTACTATCCTCATTCAGACTCTACTCTCCTCATTCAGACTCTATCTACTGTACTATCCTCATTCAGACCCTATCTACTGTACTCTCCTCATTCAGACTCTATCTACTGTACTCTCCTCATTCAGACTATCTACTGTACTATCCTCATTCAGACTCTATCTACTGTACTCTCCTCATTCAGAATCTATCTACTGTACTATCCTCATTCAGACTATCTACTGTACTATCCTCATTCAGACTCTACTATCCTCATTCAGACTCTATCTACTGTACTATCCTCATTCAGACTATCTACTGTACTATCCTCATTCAGGCTCTACTATCCTCATTCAGACCATATCTACTGTACTCTCCTCATTCAGACTCTATCTACTGTACTATCCACATTCAGACTCTATCTACTGTACTCTCCTCATTCAGACTCTACTATCCTCATTCAGACTCTACTCTCCTCATTCAGACTCTATCTACTGTACTATCCTCATTCAGACTCTATCTACTGTACTCTCCTCATTCAGACTCTATCTACTGTACTCTCCTCATTCAGACTCTATCTACTGTACTCTCCTCATTCAGACTCTATCTACTGTACTCTCCTCATTCAGACTCTACTATCCTCATTCAGACTCTACTATCCTCATTCAGACTCTATCTACTGTACTCTCCTCATTCAGACTATCTACTGTACTCTCCTCATTCAGACTCTACTATCCTCATTCAGACTATCTACTGTACTATCCTCATTCAGACTATCTACTGTACTCTCCTCATTCGGACTCTACTATCCTCATTCAGACTCTATCTACTGTACTCTCCTCATTCAGACTCTACTATCCTCATTCAGACTCTACTATCCTCATTCAGACTCTATCTACTGTACTATCCTCATTCAGACTCTATCTACTGTAATGTCCTCATTCAGACTCTATCTACTGTACTATCCTCATTCAGACTCTATCTACTGTACTCTCCTCATTCAGACTATCTACTGTACTCTCCTCATTCAGACTCTACTATCCTCATTCGGACTCTACTATCCTCATTCAGACTATCTACTGTACTCTCCTCATTCAGACTCTATCTACTGTACTCTCCTCATTCAGACTCTATCTACTGTACTATCCTCATTCAAACTCTCTCTACTGTACTCTCCTCATTCAGACTCTCTCTACTGTACTATCCTCATTCAGACTCTATCTACTGTACTCTCCTCATTCAGACTTTATCTACTGTACTCTCCTCATTCAGACTACTATCCTCATTCAGACTCTATCCACTGTACTATCCTCATTCAGATTCTACTATCCTCATTCAGATGATATCTACTGTACTATCCTCATTCAGACTCTATCTACTGTACTCTCCTCATTCAGACTCTGTCTACTGTACTATCCTCATTCAGACTCTACTATCCTCATTCAGACTATCTACTGTACTCTCCTCATTCAGACTCTATCTACTGTACTCTCCTCATTCAGACTCTATCTACTGTACTATCCTCATTCAGACTCTATCTACTGTACTATCCTCATTAAGACTACTATCCTCATTCAGACGCTATCTACTGTACTATCCTCATTCAGACTCTATCTACTGTACTCTCCTCATTCAGACTCTACTGTACTATCCTCATTCAGACTATCTACTGTACTCTCCTCATTCGGACTCTATCTACTGTACTATCCTCATTCAGACTCTATCTACTGTACTATCCTCATTCAGACGCTATCTACTCTACTATCCTCATTCAGACTCTACTATCCTCATTCAGACTCTATCTACTGTACTCTCCTCATTCAGGCTCTATCTACTGTACTCTCCTCATTCAGACTCTATCTACTGTACTATCCTCATTCAAACTCTATCTACTGTACTCTCCTCATTCAGACTCTATCCACTGTACTCTCCTCATTCAGACTCTGTCTACTGTACTATCCTCATTCAGGCTCTACTATCCTCATTCAGACTCTATCTACTGTACTCTCCTCATTCAGACTCTATCTACTGTACTCTCCTCATTCAGACCCTATCTACTGTACTCTATCTACTGTACTCTCCTCATTCAGACTATCTACTGTACTCTCCTCATTCAGACCTCTATCTACTGTACTCTCCTCATTCAGACTATCTACTGTACTATCCTCATTCAGACTCTATCTACTGTACTCTCCTCATTCAGAATCTATCTACTGTACTATCCTCATTCAGACTATCTACTGTACTATCCTCATTCATGCTCTACTATCCTCATTCAGACTCTATCTACTGTACTCTCCTCATTCAGACCCTATCTACTGTACTCTCCTCATTCAGACTCTATCTACTGTACTATCCACATTCAGACTCTATCTACTGTACTCTCCTCGTTCAGACTATCTACTGAACTCTCCTCATTCAGACTCTATCTACTGTACTATCCTCATTCAGACTATCTACTGTACTCTCCTCATTCAGACTCTACTATCCTCATTCAGACTCTACTCTCCTCATTCAGACTCTATCTACTGTACTATCCTCATTCAGACCCTATCTACTGTACTCTCCTCATTCAGACCCTATCTACTGTACTCTCCTCATTCAGACTCTATCTACTGTACTCTCCTCATTCAGACTATCTACTGTACTATCCTCATTCAGACTCTATCTACTGTACTCTCCTCATTCAGAATCTATCTACTGTACTATCCTCATTCAGACTATCTACTGTACTATCCTCATTCAGACTCTACTATCCTCATTCAGACTCTATCTACTGTACTATCCTCATTCAGACTATCTACTGTACTATCCTCATTCATGCTCTACTATCCTCATTCAGACTATCTACTGTACTCTCCTCATTCAGACCCTATCTACTGTACTCTCCTCATTCAGACTCTATCTACTGTACTATCCACATTCAGACTCTATCTACTGTACTCTCCTCGTTCAGACTATCTACTGAACTCTCCTCATTCAGACTCTATCTACTGTACTATCCTCATTCAGACTATCTACTGTACTCTCCTCATTCAGACTCTACTATCCTCATTCAGACTCTACTCTCCTCATTCAGACTCTATCTACTGTACTATCCTCATTCAGACCCTATCTACTGTACTCTCCTCATTCAGACTCTATCTACTGTACTCTCCTCATTCAGACTATCTACTGTACTATCCTCATTCAGACTCTATCTACTGTACTCTCCTCATTCAGAATCTATCTACTGTACTATCCTCATTCAGACTATCTACTGTACTATCCTCATTCAGACTCTACTATCCTCATTCAGACTCTATCTACTGTACTATCCTCATTCAGACTATCTACTGTACTATCCTCATTCAGGCTCTACTATCCTCATTCAGACCATATCTACTGTACTCTCCTCATTCAGACTCTATCTACTGTACTATCCACATTCAGACTCTATCTACTGTACTCTCCTCATTCAGACTCTACTATCCTCATTCAGACTCTACTCTCCTCATTCAGACTCTATCTACTGTACTATCCTCATTCAGACTCTATCTACTGTACTCTCCTCATTCAGACTCTATCTACTGTACTCTCCTCATTCAGACTCTATCTACTGTACTCTCCTCATTCAGACTCTATCTACTGTACTCTCCTCATTCAGACTCTACTATCCTCATTCAGACTCTACTATCCTCATTCAGACTCTATCTACTGTACTCTCCTCATTCAGACTATCTACTGTACTCTCCTCATTCAGACTCTACTATCCTCATTCAGACTATCTACTGTACTATCCTCATTCAGACTATCTACTGTACTCTCCTCATTCGGACTCTACTATCCTCATTCAGACTCTATCTACTGTACTCTCCTCATTCAGACTCTACTATCCTCATTCAGACTCTACTATCCTCATTCAGACTCTATCTACTGTACTATCCTCATTCAGACTCTATCTACTGTAATGTCCTCATTCAGACTCTATCTACTGTACTATCCTCATTCAGACTCTATCTACTGTACTCTCCTCATTCAGACTATCTACTGTACTCTCCTCATTCAGACTCTACTATCCTCATTCGGACTCTACTATCCTCATTCAGACTATCTACTGTACTCTCCTCATTCAGACTCTATCTACTGTACTCTCCTCATTCAGACTCTACTATCCTCATTCAGACTATCTACTGTACTCTCCTCATTCAGACTCTATCTACTGTACTCTCCTCATTCAGACTCTATCTACTGTACTATCCTCATTCAAACTCTCTCTACTGTACTCTCCTCATTCAGACTCTCTCTACTGTACTATCCTCATTCAGACTCTATCTACTGTACTCTCCTCATTCAGACTTTATCTACTGTACTCTCCTCATTCAGACTACTATCCTCATTCAGACTCTATCCACTGTACTATCCTCATTCAGATTCTACTATCCTCATTCAGATGATATCTACTGTACTATCCTCATTCAGACTCTATCTACTGTACTCTCCTCATTCAGACTCTGTCTACTGTACTATCCTCATTCAGACTCTACTATCCTCATTCAGACTATCTACTGTACTCTCCTCATTCAGACTCTATCTACTGTACTCTCCTCATTCAGACTCTATCTACTGTACTATCCTCATTCAGACTCTATCTACTGTACTATCCTCATTAAGACTACTATCCTCATTCAGACGCTATCTACTGTACTATCCTCATTCAGACTCTATCTACTGTACTCTCCTCATTCAGACTCTACTGTACTATCCTCATTCAGACTATCTACTGTACTCTCCTCATTCGGACTCTATCTACTGTACTATCCTCATTCAGACTCTATCTACTGTACTATCCTCATTCAGACGCTATCTACTCTACTATCCTCATTCAGACTCTACTATCCTCATTCAGACTCTATCTACTGTACTCTCCTCATTCAGGCTCTATCTACTGTACTCTCCTCATTCAGACTCTATCTACTGTACTATCCTCATTCAAACTCTATCTACTGTACTCTCCTCATTCAGACTCTATCCACTGTACTCTCCTCATTCAGACTCTGTCTACTGTACTATCCTCATTCAGGCTCTACTATCCTCATTCAGACTCTATCTACTGTACTCTCCTCATTCAGACTCTATCTACTGTACTCTCCTCATTCAGACCCTATCTACTGTACTCTCCTCATTCAGACTCTATCTACTGTACTCTCCTCATTCAGACTATCTACTGTACTATCCTCATTCAGACTCTATCTACTGTACTCTCCTCATTCAGAATCTATCTACTGTACTATCCTCATTCAGACTATCTACTGTACTATCCTCATTCAGACTCTACTATCCTCATTCAGACTCTATCTACTGTACTATCCTCATTCAGACTATCTACTGTACTATCCTCATTCATGCTCTACTATCCTCATTCAGACTCTATTTACTGTACTCTCCTCATTCAGACCCTATCTACTGTACTCTCCTCATTCAGACTCTATCTACTGTACTATCCACATTCAGACTCTATCTACTGTACTCTCCTCATTCAGACTATCTACTGAACTCTCCTCATTCAGACTCTATCTACTGTACTATCCTCATTCAGACTATCTACTGTACTCTCCTCATTCAGACTCTACTATCCTCATTCAGACTCTACTCTCCTCATTCAGACTCTATCTACTGTACTATCCTCATTCAGACCCTATCTACTGTACTCTCCTCATTCAGACTCTATCTACTGTACTCTCCTCATTCAGACTATCTACTGTACTCTCCTCATTCAGACTCTATCTACTGTACTCTCCTCATTCAGACTCTATCTACTGTACTATCCTCATTCAGACTCTATCTACTGTACTATCCTCATTCAGACTCTATCTACTGTACTATCCTCATTCAGACTCTATCTACTGTACTCTCCTCATTCAGACTATCTACTGTACTCTCCTCATTCAGACTCTACTATCCTCATTCGGACTCTACTATCCTCATTCAGACTATCTACTGTACTCTCCTCATTCAGACTCTATCTACTGTACTCTCCTCATTCAGACTCTACTATCCTCATTCAGACTATCTACTGTACTCTCCTCATTCAGACTCTATCTACTGTACTCTCCTCATTCAGACTCTATCTACTGTACTATCCTCATTCAAACTCTCTCTACTGTACTCTCCTCATTCAGACTCTCTCTACTGTACTATCCTCATTCAGACTCTATCTACTGTACTCTCCTCATTCAGACTTTATCTACTGTACTCTCCTCATTCAGACTACTATCCTCATTCAGACTCTATCCACTGTACTATCCTCATTCAGATTCTACTATCCTCATTCAGATGATATCTACTGTACTATCCTCATTCAGACTCTATCTACTGTACTCTCCTCATTCAGACTCTGTCTACTGTACTATCCTCATTCAGACTCTACTATCCTCATTCAGACTATCTACTGTACTCTCCTCATTCAGACTCTATCTACTGTACTCTCCTCATTCAGACTCTATCTACTGTACTATCCTCATTCAGACTCTATCTACTGTACTATCCTCATTAAGACTACTATCCTCATTCAGACGCTATCTACTGTACTATCCTCATTCAGACTCTATCTACTGTACTCTCCTCATTCAGACTCTACTGTACTATCCTCATTCAGACTATCTACTGTACTCTCCTCATTCGGACTCTATCTACTGTACTATCCTCATTCAGACTCTATCTACTGTACTATCCTCATTCAGACGCTATCTACTCTACTATCCTCATTCAGACTCTACTATCCTCATTCAGACTCTATCTACTGTACTCTCCTCATTCAGACTCTATCTACTGTACTCTCCTCATTCAGACTCTATCTACTGTACTATCCTCATTCAGACTCTATCTACTGTACTCTCCTCATTCAGACTCTATCCACTGTACTCTCCTCATTCAGACTCTGTCTACTGTACTATCCTCATTCAGGCTCTACTATCCTCATTCAGACTCTATCTACTGTACTCTCCTCATTCAGACTCTATCTACTGTACTCTCCTCATTCAGACCCTATCTACTGTACTCTCCTCATTCAGAATCTATCTACTGTACTATCCTCATTCAGACTATCTACTGTACTATCCTCATTCAGACTCTACTATCCTCATTCAGACTCTATCTACTGTACTATCCTCATTCAGACTATCTACTGTACTATCCTCATTCATGCTCTACTATCCTCATTCAGACTCTATCTACTGTACTCTCCTCATTCAGACCCTATCTACTGTACTCTCCTCATTCAGACTCTATCTACTGTACTATCCACATTCAGACTCTATCTACTGTACTCTCCTCATTCAGACTATCTACTGAACTCTCCTCATTCAGACTCTATCTACTGTACTATCCTCATTCAGACTATCTACTGTACTCTCCTCATTCAGACTCTACTATCCTCATTCAGACTCTACTCTCCTCATTCAGACTCTATCTACTGTACTATCCTCATTCAGACCCTATCTACTGTACTCTCCTCATTCAGACTCTATCTACTGTACTCTCCTCATTCAGACTATCTACTGTACTATCCTCATTCAGAATCTATCTACTGTACTCTCCTCATTCAGACTCTATCTACTGTACTCTCCTCATTCAGACTATCTACTGTACTTCCTCATTCAGACTCTACTATCCTCATTCAGACTCTACTATCCTCATTCAGACTCTATCTACTGTACTATCCTCATTCAGACTCTATCTACTGTACTATCCTCATTCAGACTCTATCTACTGTACTCTCCTCATTCAGACTATCTACTGTACTCTCCTCATTCAGACTCTACTATCCTCATTGGGACTCTACTATCCTCATTCAGACTATCTACTGTACTCTCCTCATTCAGACTCTATCTACTGTACTCTCCTCATTCAGACTCTACTGTACTATCCTCATTCAGACTATCTACTGTACTCTCCTCATTCAGACTCTATCTACTGTACTATCCTCATTTAGACTCTATCTACTGTACTATCCTCATTCAGACGCTATCTACTGTACTATCCTCATTCAGACTCTACTATCCTCATTCAGACTCTATCTACTGTACTCTCCTCATTCAGACTCTATCTACTGTACTCTCCTCATTCAGACTCTATCTACTGTACTATCCTCATTCAGACTCTATCTACTGTACTCTCCTCATTCAGACTCTATCTACTGTACTCTCCTCATTCAGACTCTATCTACTGTACTATCCTCATTCAGACTCTACTATCCTCATTCAGATGTATCTACTGTACTATCCTCATTCAGACTCTATCTACTGTACTATCCTCATTCAGACTCTACTATCCTCATTCAGACGCTATCTACTGTACTATCCTCATTCAGACTCTATCTACTGTACTATCCTCATTCAGACTCTATCTACTGTACTCTCCTCATTCAGACTACTATCCTCATTCAGACTCTATCACTGTACTATCCTCATTCAGACTCTACTATCCTCATTCAGACTCTATCTACTGTACTATCCTCATTCAGACTCTATCTACTGCTCATTCAGACTCTATCTACTGTACTCTCCTCATTCAGACTCTATCTACTGTACTCTCCTCATTCAGACTCTATCTACTGTACTATCCTCATTCAGACTCTATCTACTGTACTATCCTCATTCAGACTCTACTATCCTCATTCAGACCTATCTACTGTACTATCCTCATTCAGACTCTATCTACTGTACTATCCTCATTCAGACTATCTACTGTACTATCCTCATTCAGACTCTATCTACTGTACTCTCCTCATTCAGACTCTATCTACTGTACTCTCCTCATTCAGACTCTACTATCCTCATTCAGACTCTACTCCTCATTCAGACTCTATCTACTGTACTCTCCTCATTCAGACCCTATCTACTGTACTCTCCTCATTCAGACTCTATCTACTGTACTCTCCTCATTCAGACTATCTACTGTACTATCCTCATTCAGACTCTATCTACTGTACTCTCCTCATTCAGACATCTATCTACTGTACTATCCTCATTCAGACTCTATCTACTGTACTCTCCTCATTCAGACTCTACTATCCTCATTCAGACTCTATCTACTGTACTATCCTCATTCAGACTCTATCTACTGTACTCTCCTCATTCAGACCCTATCTACTGTACTCTCCTCATTCAGACTCTATCTACTGTACTCTCCTCATTCAGACTATCTACTGTACTATCCTCATTCAGACTCTATCTACTGTACTCTCCTCATTCAGAATCTATCTACTGTACTATCCTCATTCAGACTATCTACTGTACTATCCTCATTCAGACTCTACTATCCTCATTCAGACTCTATCTACTGTACTATCCTCATTCAGACTATCTACTGTACTATCCTCATTCATGCTCTACTATCCTCATTCAGACTATCTACTGTACTCTCCTCATTCAGACCCTATCTACTGTACTCTCCTCATTCAGACTCTATCTACTGTACTATCCACATTCAGACTCTATCTACTGTACTCTCCTCGTTCAGACTATCTACTGAACTCTCCTCATTCAGACTCTATCTACTGTACTATCCTCATTCAGACTATCTACTGTACTCTCCTCATTCAGACTCTACTATCCTCATTCAGACTCTACTCTCCTCATTCAGACTCTATCTACTGTACTATCCTCATTCAGACCCTATCTACTGTACTCTCCTCATTCAGACTCTATCTACTGTACTCTCCTCATTCAGACTATCTACTGTACTATCCTCATTCAGACTCTATCTACTGTACTCTCCTCATTCAGACTATCTACTGTACTATCCTCATTCAGACTATCTACTGTACTATCCTCATTCAGAATCTATCTACTGTACTCTCCTCATTCAGACTCTATCTACTGTACTCTCCTCATTCAGACTCTACTATCCTCATTCAGACTCTACTATCCTCATTCAGACTCTACTATCCTCATTCAGACTCTATCTACTGTACTATCCTCATTCAGACTCTATCTACTGTACTATCCTCATTCAGACTCTATCTACTGTACTCTCCTCATTCAGACTATCTACTGTACTCTCCTCATTCAGACTCTACTATCCTCATTGGGACTCTACTATCCTCATTCAGACTATCTACTGTACTCTCCTCATTCAGACTCTATCTACTGTACTCTCCTCATTCAGACTCTACTGTACTATCCTCATTCAGACTATCTACTGTACTCTCCTCATTCGGACTCTATCTACTGTACTATCCTCATTTAGACTCTATCTACTGTACTATCCTCATTCAGACGCTATCTACTCTACTATCCTCATTCAGACTCTACTATCCTCATTCAGACTCTATCTACTGTACTCTCCTCATTCAGACTCTATCTACTGTACTCTCCTCATTCAGACTCTATCTACTGTACTATCCTCATTCAAACTCTATCTACTGTACTCTCCTCATTCAGACTCTATCCACTGTACTCTCCTCATTCAGACTCTGTCTACTGTACTATCCTCATTCAGGCTCTACTATCCTCATTCAGACTCTATCTACTGTACTCTCCTCATTCAGACTCTATCTACTGTACTCTCCTCATTCAGACCCTATCTACTGTACTCTCCTCATTCAGACTCTATCTACTGTACTCTCCTCATTCAGACTATCTACTGTACTATCCTCATTCAGACTCTATCTACTGTACTCTCCTCATTCAGAATCTATCTACTGTACTATCCTCATTCAGACTATCTACTGTACTATCCTCATTCAGACTCTATCTACTGTACTCTCCTCATTCAGACTCTATCTACTGTACTCTCCTCATTCAGACTATCTACTGTACTATCCTCATTCAGACTATCTACTGTACTATCCTCATTCAGACTCTATCTACTGTACTCTCCTCATTCAGACTCTATCTACTGTACTCTCCTCATTCAGACTCTACTATCCTCATTCAGACTCTACTCTCCTCATTCAGACTCTATCTACTGTACTCTCCTCATTCAGACCCTATCTACTGTACTCTCCTCATTCAGACCCTATCTACTGTACTCTCCTCATTCAGACTCTATCTACTGTACTCTCCTCATTCAGACTATCTACTGTACTATCCTCATTCAGACCCTATCTACTGTACTCTCCTCATTCAGACTCTATCTACTGTACTCTCCTCATTCAGACTATCTACTGTACTATCCTCATTCAGACTCTATCTACTGTACTCTCCTCATTCAGAATCTATCTACTGTACTATCCTCATTCAGACTATCTACTGTACTATCCTCATTCATGCTCTACTATCCTCATTCAGACTCTATCTACTGTACTCTCCTCATTCAGACCCTATCTACTGTACTCTCCTCATTCAGACTCTATCTACTGTACTATCCTCATTCAGACTCTATCTACTGTACTCTCCTCATTCAGACTATCTACTGTACTATCCTCATTCAGACTCTATCTACTGTACTCTCCTCATTCAGAATCTATCTACTGTACTATCCTCATTCAGACTATCTACTGTACTATCCTCATTCAGACTCTACTATCCTCATTCAGACTCTATCTACTGTACTATCCTCATTCAGACTATCTACTGTACTATCCTCATTCATGCTCTACTATCCTCATTCAGACTATCTACTGTACTCTCCTCATTCAGACCCTATCTACTGTACTCTCCTCATTCAGACTCTATCTACTGTACTATCCACATTCAGACTCTATCTACTGTACTCTCCTCGTTCAGACTATCTACTGAACTCTCCTCATTCAGACTCTATCTACTGTACTATCCTCATTCAGACTATCTACTGTACTCTCCTCATTCAGACTCTACTATCCTCATTCAGACTCTACTCTCCTCATTCAGACTCTATCTACTGTACTATCCTCATTCAGACCCTATCTACTGTACTCTCCTCATTCAGACTCTATCTACTGTACTCTCCTCATTCAGACTATCTACTGTACTATCCTCATTCAGACTCTATCTACTGTACTCTCCTCATTCAGAATCTATCTACTGTACTATCCTCATTCAGACTATCTACTGTACTATCCTCATTCAGACTCTACTATCCTCATTCAGACTCTATCTACTGTACTATCCTCATTCAGACTATCTACTGTACTATCCTCATTCAGGCTCTACTATCCTCATTCAGACCATATCTACTGTACTCTCCTCATTCAGACTCTATCTACTGTACTCTCCTCATTCAGACTCTACTATCCTCATTCAGACTCTACTCTCCTCATTCAGACTCTATCTACTGTACTATCCTCATTCAGACTCTATCTACTGTACTCTCCTCATTCAGACTCTATCTACTGTACTCTCCTCATTCAGACTCTATCTACTGTACTCTCCTCATTCAGACTCTACTATCCTCATTCAGACTCTACTATCCTCATTCAGACTCTATCTACTGTACTCTCCTCATTCAGACTATCTACTGTACTCTCCTCATTCAGACTCTACTATCCTCATTCAGACTATCTACTGTACTATCCTCATTCAGACTATCTACTGTACTCTCCTCATTCGGACTCTACTATCCTCATTCAGACTCTATCTACTGTACTCTCCTCATTCAGACTCTACTATCCTCATTCAGACTCTACTATCCTCATTCAGACTCTATCTACTGTACTATCCTCATTCAGACTCTATCTACTGTAATGTCCTCATTCAGACTCTATCTACTGTACTATCCTCATTCAGACTCTATCTACTGTACTCTCCTCATTCAGACTATCTACTGTACTCTCCTCATTCAGACTCTACTATCCTCATTCGGACTCTACTATCCTCATTCAGACTATCTACTGTACTCTCCTCATTCAGACTCTATCTACTGTACTCTCCTCATTCAGACTCTACTATCCTCATTCAGACTATCTACTGTACTCTCCTCATTCAGACTCTATCTACTGTACTCTCCTCATTCAGACTCTATCTACTGTACTCTCCTCATTCAGACTCTACTATCCTCATTCAGACTATCTACTGTACTCTCCTCATTCAGACTCTATCTACTGTACTCTCCTCATTCAGACTCTATCTACTGTACTCTCCTCATTCAGACCTATCTACTGTACTCTCCTCATTCAGACTATCTACTGAACTCTCCTCATTCAGACTCTATCTACTGTACTATCCTCATTCAGACTATCTACTGTACTCTCCTCATTCAGACTCTACTATCCTCATTCAGACTCTACTCTCCTCATTCAGACTCTATCTACTGTACTATCCTCATTCAGACTCTATCTACTGTACTCTCCTCATTCAGACTCTATCTACTGTACTCTCCTCATTCAGACCTATCTACTGTACTCTCCTCATTCAGACTCTATCTACTGTACTCTCCTCATTCAGACTCTACTATCCTCATTCAGACTCTATCTACTGTACTCTCCTCATTCAGACTATCTACTGTACTCTCCTCATTCAGACTATCTACTGTACTCTCCTCATTCAGACTATCTACTGTACTATCCTCATTCAGACTCTACTATCCTCATTCAGACTCTATCTACGGTACTATCCTCATTCAGACTCTATCTACTGTACTCTCCTCATTCAGACTCTACTATCCTCATTCAGACACTATCTAGTGTACTATCCTCATTCAGACTCCCTCTACTGTACTATCCTCATTCAGACTCTATCTACTGTACTATCCTCATTCAGACTCTACTATCCTCATTCAGACGCTATCTACTGTACTATCCTCATTCAGACTCTATCTACTGTACTCTCCTCATTCAGACTCTACTATCCTCATTCAGATGCTACTATCCTCATTCAGACTCTATCTACTGTACTATCCTCATTCAGACTCTATCTATCCTCATTCAGTACTTCCTCATTCAGACTCTATTATCCTCATTCAGACTCTATCTACTGTACTCTCCTCATTCAGACTCTATCTACTGTACTCTCCTCATTCAGACTCTATCTACTGTACTATCCTCATTCAGACTCTATCTACTGTACTATCCTCATTAAGACTACTATCCTCATTCAGACGCTATCTACTGTACTATCCTCATTCAGACTCTATCTACTGTACTCTCCTCATTCAGACTCTACTGTACTATCCTCATTCAGACTATCTACTGTACTCTCCTCATTCGGACTCTATCTACTGTACTATCCTCATTCAGACTCTATCTACTGTACTATCCTCATTCAGACGCTATCTACTCTACTATCCTCATTCAGACTCTACTATCCTCATTCAGACTCTATCTACTGTACTCTCCTCATTCAGGCTCTATCTACTGTACTCTCCTCATTCAGACTCTATCTACTGTACTATCCTCATTCAAACTCTATCTACTGTACTCTCCTCATTCAGACTCTATCCACTGTACTCTCCTCATTCAGACTCTGTCTACTGTACTATCCTCATTCAGGCTCTACTATCCTCATTCAGACTCTATCTACTGTACTCTCCTCATTCAGACTCTATCTACTGTACTCTCCTCATTCAGACCCTATCTACTGTACTCTCCTCATTCAGACTCTATCTACTGTACTCTCCTCATTCAGACTATCTACTGTACTATCCTCATTCAGACTCTATCTACTGTACTCTCCTCATTCAGAATCTATCTACTGTACTATCCTCATTCAGACTATCTACTGTACTATCCTCATTCAGACTCTACTATCCTCATTCAGACTCTATCTACTGTACTATCCTCATTCAGACTATCTACTGTACTATCCTCATTCATGCTCTACTATCCTCATTCAGACTCTATTTACTGTACTCTCCTCATTCAGACCCTATCTACTGTACTCTCCTCATTCAGACTCTATCTACTGTACTATCCACATTCAGACTCTATCTACTGTACTCTCCTCATTCAGACTATCTACTGAACTCTCCTCATTCAGACTCTATCTACTGTACTATCCTCATTCAGACTATCTACTGTACTCTCCTCATTCAGACTCTACTATCCTCATTCAGACTCTACTATCCTCATTCAGACTCTATCTACTGTACTCTCCTCATTCAGACTATCTACTGTACTCTCCTCATTCAGACTCTATCTACTGTACTTTCCTCGTTCAGACTCTCTACTGGACTCTCCTCATTCAGACTATCTACTGTACTCTCCTCATTCAGACTCTATCTACTGTACTCTCCTCATTCAGACTCTACTGTACTATCCTCATTCAGACTATCTACTGTACTCTCCTCATTCAGACTCTATCTACTGTACTATCCTCATTCAGACTCTATCTACTGTACTCTCCTCATTCAGACGCTATCTACTCTACTATCCTCATTCAGACTCTACTATCCTCATTCAGACTCTATCTACTGTACTATCCTCATTCAGACTCTATCTACTGTACTCTCCTCATTCAGACTCTATCTACTGTACTATCCTCATTCAGACTCTATCTACTGTACTCTCCTCATTCAGACTCTATCTACTGTACTCTCCTCATTCAGACTCTGTCTACTGTACTATCCTCATTCAGGCTCTACTATCCTCATTCAGACTCTATCTACTGTACTATCCTCATTCAGACTACTATCCTCATTCGGACTCTACTATCCTCATTCAGACTATCTACTGTACTCTCCTCATTCAGACTCTATCTACTGTACTCTCCTCATTCAGACTCTACTGTACTATCCTCATTCAGACTATCTACTGTACTCTCCTCATTCAGACTCTATCTACTGTACTATCCTCATTCAGACTCTATCTACTGTACTATCCTCATTCAGACGCTATCTACTGTACTATCCTCATTCAGACTCTACTATCCTCATTCAGACTCTATCTACTGTACTCTCCTCATTCAGACTCTATCTACTGTACTCTCCTCATTCAGACTCTATCTACTGTACTATCCTCATTCAGACTCTATCTACTGTACTCTCCTCATTCAGACTCATCCACTGTACTCTCCTCATTCAGACTCTGTCTACTGTACTATCCTCATTCAGGCTCTACTATCCTCATTCAGACTCTATCTACTGTACTATCCTCATTAAGACTACTATCCTCATTCAGACGCTATCTACTGTACTATCCTCATTCAGACTCTATCTACTGTACTATCCTCATTCAGACTCTACTATCCTCATTCAGACGCTATCTACTGTACTATCCTCATTCAGACTACTATCCTCATTCAGACTACTCTCCTCATTCAGACTCTATCTACTGTATTATCATCATTCCGACTCTATCTACTGTACTATCCTCATTCAGACTCTACTATCCTCATTCAAACGCTATCTACTGTACTATCCTCATTCAGACTCTATCTACTGTACTATCCTCATTCAGACTCTACTATCCTCATTCAGACGCTATCTACTGTACTATCCTCATTCAGACTCTATCTACTGTACTCTCCTCATTCAGACTCTATCTACTGTACTCTCCTCATTCAGACTACTATCCTCATTCAGACTCTATCCACTGTACTCTCCTCATTCAGACTCTACTATCCTCATTAAGACTCTACTATCCTCATTCAGACTATCTACTGTACTATCCTCATTCAGACTCTATCTACTGTACTATCCTCATTCAGACTCTATCTACTGTACTATCCTCATTCAGACTATCTACTGTACTATCCTCATTCAGACTCTATCTACTGTACTCTCCTCATTCAGACTCTATCTACTGTACTCTCCTCATTCAGACTCTACTATCCTCATTCAGACTCTATCTACTGTTCTCTCCTCATTCAGACTCTATCTACTGTACTATCCTCATTCAGACTCTACTATCCTCATTCAGACTCTATCTACTGTACTCTCCTCATTCAGACTCTATCTACTGTACTCTCCTCATTCAGACTCTATCTACTGTACTATCCTCATTCAAACTCTATCTACTGTACTCTCCTCATTCAGACTCTATCCACTGTACTCTCCTCATTCAGACTCTGTCTACTGTACTATCCTCATTCAGGCTCTACTATCCTCATTCAGACTCTATCTACTGTACTCTCCTCATTCAGACTCTATCTACTGTACTCTCCTCATTCAGACCCTATCTACTGTACTCTCCTCATTCAGACTCTATCTACTGTACTCTCCTCATTCAGACTATCTACTGTACTATCCTCATTCAGACTCTATCTACTGTACTCTCCTCATTCAGAATCTATCTACTGTACTATCCTCATTCAGACTATCTACTGTACTATCCTCATTCATGCTCTACTATCCTCATTCAGACTCTATCTACTGTACTCTCCTCATTCAGACCCTATCTACTGTACTCTCCTCATTCAGACTCTATCTACTGTACTATCCTCATTCAGACCCTATCTACTGTACTCTCCTCATTCAGACTATCTACTGTACTATCCTCATTCAGACTCTATCTATTGTACTCTCCTCATTCAGAATCTATCTACTGTACTATCCTCATTCAGACTATCTACTGTACTATCCTCATTCAGACTCTACTATCCTCATTCAGACTCTATCTACTGTACTATCCTCATTCAGACTATCTACTGTACTATCCTCATTCATGCTCTACTATCCTCATTCAGACTATCTACTGTACTCTCCTCATTCAGACCCTATCTACTGTACTCTCCTCATTCAGACTCTATCTACTGTACTATCCACATTCAGACTCTATCTACTGTACTCTCCTCGTTCAGACTATCTACTGAACTCTCCTCATTCAGACTCTATCTACTGTACTATCCTCATTCAGACTATCTACTGTACTCTCCTCATTCAGACTCTACTATCCTCATTCAGACTCTACTCTCCTCATTCAGACTCTATCTACTGTACTATCCTCATTCAGACCCTATCTACTGTACTCTCCTCATTCAGACTCTATCTACTGTACTCTCCTCATTCAGACTATCTACTGTACTATCCTCATTCAGACTCTATCTACTGTACTCTCCTCATTCAGAATCTATCTACTGTACTATCCTCATTCAGACTATCTACTGTACTATCCTCATTCAGACTCTACTATCCTCATTCAGACTCTATCTACTGTACTATCCTCATTCAGACTTTATCTACTGTACTCTCATTCAGACTACTCTCCTCATTCAGACTACTCTCCTCAGTCAGACTCTACTATCCTCATTCAGACTCTACTCTCCTCATTCAGACTCTATCTACTGTACTATCCTCATTCAGACTCTATCTACTGTACTCTCCTCATTCAGACTCTATCTACTGTACTCTCCTCATTCAGACTCTATCTACTGTACTCTCCTCATTCAGACTCTACTATCCTCATTCAGACTCTACTATCCTCATTCAGACTCTATCTACTGTACTCTCCTCATTCAGACTATCTACTGTACTCTCCTCATTCAGACTCTACTATCCTCATTCAGACTATCTACTGTACTATCCTCATTCAGACTATCTACTGTACTCTCCTCATTCGGACTCTACTATCCTCATTCAGACTCTATCTACTGTACTCTCCTCATTCAGACTCTACTATCCTCATTCAGACTCTACTATCCTCATTCAGACTCTATCTACTGTACTATCCTCATTCAGACTCTATCTACTGTAATGTCCTCATTCAGACTCTATCTACTGTACTATCCTCATTCAGACTCTATCTACTGTACTCTCCTCATTCAGACTATCTACTGTACTCTCCTCATTCAGACTCTACTATCCTCATTCGGACTCTACTATCCTCATTCAGACTATCTACTGTACTCTCCTCATTCAGACTCTATCTACTGTACTCTCCTCATTCAGACTCTACTATCCTCATTCAGACTATCTACTGTACTCTCCTCATTCAGACTCTATCTACTGTACTCTCCTCATTCAGACTCTATCTACTGTACTCTCCTCATTCAAACTCTCTCTACTGTACTCTCCTCATTCAGACTCTATCTACTGTACTCTCCTCATTCAGACTCTATCTACTGTACTCTCCTCATTCAGACCCTATCTACTGTACTCTCCTCATTCAGACTATCTACTGACTCTCCTCATTCAGACTCTATCTACTGTACTATCCTCATTCAGACTATCTACTGTACTCTCCTCATTCAGACTCTACTATCCTCATTCAGACTCTACTCTCCTCATTCAGACTCTATCTACTGTACTATCCTCATTCAGACCCTATCTACTGTACTCTCCTCATTCAGACTCTATCTACTGTACTCTCCTCATTCAGACTATCTACTGTACTCTCCTCATTCAGACTCTATCTACTGTACTCTCCTCATTCAGACTCTACTATCCTCATTCAGACTCTATCTACTGTACTCTCCTCATTCAGACTATCTACTGTACTCTCCTCATTCAGACTATCTACTGTACTCTCCTCATTCAGACTATCTACTGTACTATCCTCATTCAGACTCTACTATCCTCATTCAGACTCTATCTACGGTACTATCCTCATTCAGACTCTATCTACTGTACTCTCCTCATTCAGACTCTACTATCCTCATTCAGACACTATCTAGTGTACTATCCTCATTCAGACTCTATCTACTGTACTATCCTCATTCAGACTCTATCTACTGTACTATCCTCATTCAGACTCTACTATCCTCATTCAGACGCTATCTACTGTACTATCCTCATTCAGACTCTATCTACTGTACTATCCTCATTCAGACTCTATCTACTGTACTCTCCTCATTCAGACTCATCTACTGTACTCTCCTCATTCAGACTACTATCCTCATTCAGACTCTATCTACTGTACTCTCCTCATCGCCTCACGACTTCCTCATTCAGACTCTATTATCCTCATTCAGACTCTATCTACTGTACTCTCCTCATTCAGACTCTATCTACTGTACTCTCCTCATTCAGACTCTATCTACTGTACTATCCTCATTCAGACTCTATCTACTGTACTATCCTCATTAAGACTACTATCCTCATTCAGACGCTATCTACTGTACTATCCTCATTCAGACTCTATCTACTGTACTCTCCTCATTCAGACTCTACTGTACTATCCTCATTCAGACTATCTACTGTACTCTCCTCATTCGGACTCTATCTACTGTACTATCCTCATTCAGACTCTATCTACTGTACTATCCTCATTCAGACGCTATCTACTCTACTATCCTCATTCAGACTCTACTATCCTCATTCAGACTCTATCTACTGTACTCTCCTCATTCAGGCTCTATCTACTGTACTCTCCTCATTCAGACTCTATCTACTGTACTATCCTCATTCAAACTCTATCTACTGTACTCTCCTCATTCAGACTCTATCCACTGTACTCTCCTCATTCAGACTCTGTCTACTGTACTATCCTCATTCAGGCTCTACTATCCTCATTCAGACTCTATCTACTGTACTCTCCTCATTCAGACTCTATCTACTGTACTCTCCTCATTCAGACCCTATCTACTGTACTCTCCTCATTCAGACTCTATCTACTGTACTCTCCTCATTCAGACTATCTACTGTACTATCCTCATTCAGACTCTATCTACTGTACTCTCCTCATTCAGAATCTATCTACTGTACTATCCTCATTCAGACTATCTACTGTACTATCCTCATTCAGACTCTACTATCCTCATTCAGACTCTATCTACTGTACTATCCTCATTCAGACTATCTACTGTACTATCCTCATTCATGCTCTACTATCCTCATTCAGACTCTATTTACTGTACTCTCCTCATTCAGACCCTATCTACTGTACTCTCCTCATTCAGACTCTATCTACTGTACTATCCACATTCAGACTCTATCTACTGTACTCTCCTCATTCAGACTATCTACTGAACTCTCCTCATTCAGACTCTATCTACTGTACTATCCTCATTCAGACTATCTACTGTACTCTCCTCATTCAGACTCTACTATCCTCATTCAGACTCTACTCTCCTCATTCAGACTCTATCTACTGTACTATCCTCATTCAGACCCTATCTACTGTACTCTCCTCATTCAGACTCTATCTACTGTACTCTCCTCATTCAGACTCTACTATCCTCATTCAGACTCTACTATCCTCATTCAGACTCTATCTACTGTACTCTCCTCATTCAGACTATCTACTGTACTCTCCTCATTCAGACTCTATCTCCTGTACTATCCTCATTCAGACTATCTACTGTACTCTCCTCATTCGGACTCTACTATCCTCATTCAGACTCTATCTACTGTACTCTCCTCATTCAGACTCTACTATCCTCATTCAGACTCTACTATCCTCATTCAGACTCTATCTACTGTACTATCCTCATTCAGACTCTATCTACTGTAATATCCTCATTCAGACTCTATCTACTGTACTATCCTCATTCAGACTCTATCTACTGTACTCTCCTCATTCAGACTATCTACTGTACTCTCCTCATTCAGACTCTACTATCCTCATTCGGACTCTACTATCCTCATTCAGACTATCTACTGTACTCTCCTCATTCAGACTCTATCTACTGTACTCTCCTCATTCAGACTCTACTATCCTCATTCAGACTATCTACTGTACTCTCCTCATTCAGACTCTATCTACTGTACTCTCCTCATTCAGACTCTATCTACTGTACTATCCTCATTCAGACTCTACTATCCTCATTCAGACTATCTACTGTACTCTCCTCATTCAGACTCTATCTACTGTACTCTCCTCATTCAGACTCTATCTACTGTACTCTCCTCATTCAGACCCTATCTACTGTACTCTCCTCATTCAGACTATCTACTGAACTCTCCTCATTCAGACTCTATCTACTGTACTATCCTCATTCAGACTATCTACTGTACTCTCCTCATTCAGACTCTACTATCCTCATTCAGACTCTACTCTCCTCATTCAGACTCTATCTACTGTACTATCCTCATTCAGACCCTATCTACTGTACTCTCCTCATTCAGACTCTATCTACTGTACTCTCCTCATTCAGACTCTATCTACTGTACTCTCCTCATTCAGACTCTATCTACTGTACTCTCCTCATTCAGACTCTACTATCCTCATTCAGACTCTATCTACTGTACTCTCCTCATTCAGACTATCTACTGTACTCTCCTCATTCAGACTATCTACTGTACTCTCCTCATTCAGACTATCTACTGTACTATCCTCATTCAGACTCTACTATCCTCATTCAGACTCTATCTACGGTACTATCCTCATTCAGACTCTATCTACTGTACTCTCCTCATTCAGACTCTACTATCCTCATTCAGACACTATCTAGTGTACTATCCTCATTCAGACTCTATCTACTGTACTATCCTCATTCAGACTCTATCTACTGTACTATCCTCATTCAGACTCTACTATCCTCATTCAGACGCTATCTACTGTACTATCCTCATTCAGACTCTATCTACTGTACTATCCTCATTCAGACTCTACTATCCTCATTCAGGCGCTATCTACTGTACTATCCTCATTCAGCCTCTATCTACTGTACTCTCCTCATTCAGACTCTATCTACTGTACTCTCCTCATTCAGACTACTATCCTCATTCAGACTCTATCCACTGTACTATCCTCATTCAGACTCTACTATCCTCATTCAGACGCTATCTACTGTACTATCCTCATTCAGACTCTACTATCCTCATTCAGACTCTATCTACTGTACTCTCCTCATTCAGACTCTATCTACTGTACTCTCCTCATTCAGACTCTATCTACTGTACTATCCTCATTCAGACTCTATCTACTGTACTATCCTCATTAAGACTACTATCCTCATTCAGACGCTATCTACTGTACTATCCTCATTCAGACTCTATCTACTGTACTCTCCTCATTCAGACTCTACTGTACTATCCTCATTCAGACTATCTACTGTACTCTCCTCATTCGGACTCTATCTACTGTACTATCCTCATTCAGACTCTATCTACTGTACTATCCTCATTCAGACGCTATCTACTCTACTATCCTCATTCAGACTCTACTATCCTCATTCAGACTCTATCTACTGTACTCTCCTCATTCAGGCTCTATCTACTGTACTCTCCTCATTCAGACTCTATCTACTGTACTATCCTCATTCAAACTCTATCTACTGTACTCTCCTCATTCAGACTCTATCCACTGTACTCTCCTCATTCAGACTCTGTCTACTGTACTATCCTCATTCAGGCTCTACTATCCTCATTCAGACTCTATCTACTGTACTCTCCTCATTCAGACTCTATCTACTGTACTCTCCTCATTCAGACCCTATCTACTGTACTCTCCTCATTCAGACTCTATCTACTGTACTCTCCTCATTCAGACTATCTACTGTACTATCCTCATTCAGACTCTATCTACTGTACTCTCCTCATTCAGAATCTATCTACTGTACTATCCTCATTCAGACTATCTACTGTACTATCCTCATTCAGACTCTACTATCCTCATTCAGACTCTATCTACTGTACTATCCTCATTCAGACTATCTACTGTACTATCCTCATTCATGCTCTACTATCCTCATTCAGACTCTATTTACTGTACTCTCCTCATTCAGACCCTATCTACTGTACTCTCCTCATTCAGACTCTATCTACTGTACTATCCACATTCAGACTCTATCTACTGTACTCTCCTCATTCAGACTATCTACTGAACTCTCCTCATTCAGACTCTATCTACTGTACTATCCTCATTCAGACTATCTACTGTACTCTCCTCATTCAGACTCTACTATCCTCATTCAGACTCTACTCTCCTCATTCAGACTCTATCTACTGTACTATCCTCATTCAGACTCTATCTACTGTACTCTCCTCATTCAGACTCTATCTACTGTACTCTCCTCATTCAGACTCTACTATCCTCATTCAGACTCTACTATCCTCATTCAGACTCTATCTACTGTACTCTCCTCATTCAGACTATCTACTGTACTCTCCTCATTCAGACTCTACTATCCTCATTCAGACTATCTACTGTACTATCCTCATTCAGACTCATCTACTGTACTCTCCTCATTCAGACTCTACTATCCTCATTCAGACTCTATCTACTGTACTCTCCTCATTCAGACTCTACTATCCTCATTCAGACTCTACTATCCTCATTCAGACTCTATCTACTGTACTATCCTCATTCAGACTCTATCTACTGTACTCTCCTCATTCAGACTCTATCTACTGTACTATCCTCATTCAGACTCTATCTACTGTACTCTCCTCATTCAGACTCTACTATCCTCATTCGGACTCTACTATCCTCATTCAGACTATCTACTGTACTCTCCTCATTCAGACTCTATCTACTGTACTCTCCTCATTCAGACTCTATCTACTGTACTCTCCTCATTCAGACTCTACTATCCTCATTCAGACTCTACTGTACTCTCCTCATTCAGACTCTATCTACTGTACTCTCCTCATTCAGACTATCTACTGTACTCTCCTCATTCAGACTACTATCTACTGTACTCTCCTCATTCAGACTCTATCTACTGTACTCTCCTCATTCAGACTCTATCTACTGTACTCTCCTCATTCAGACCTATCTACTGTACTCTCCTCATTCAGACTATCTACTGAACTCTCCTCATTCAGACTCTATCTACTGTACTATCCTCATTCAGACTATCTACTGTACTCTCCTCATTCAGACTCTACTATCCTCATTCAGACTCACTCTCCTCATTCAGACTCTATCTACTGTACTATCCTCATTCAGACCCTATCTACTGTACTCTCCTCATTCAGACTCTATCTACTGTACTCTCCTCATTCAGACTCTATCTACTGTACTCTCCTCATTCAGACTCTATCTACTGTACTCTCCTCATTCAGACTCTACTATCCTCATTCAGACTCTATCTACTGTACTCTCCTCATTCAGACTATCTACTGTACTCTCCTCATTCAGACTATCTACTGTACTCTCCTCATTCAGACTATCTACTGTACTATCCTCATTCAGACTCTACTATCCTCATTCAGACTCTATCTACGGTACTATCCTCATTCAGACTCTATCTACTGTACTCTCCTCATTCAGACTCTACTATCCTCATTCAGACACTATCTAGTGTACTATCCTCATTCAGACTCTATCTACTGTACTATCCTCATTCAGACTCTATCTACTGTACTATCCTCATTCAGACTCTACTATCCTCATTCAGACGCTATCTACTGTACTATCCTCATTCAGACTCTATCTACTGTACTATCCTCATTCAGACTCTACTATCCTCATTCAGGCGCTATCTACTGTACTATCCTCATTCAGACTCTATCTACTGTACTCTCCTCATTCAGACTCTATCTACTGTACTCTCCTCATTCAGACTACTATCCTCATTCAGACTCTATCCACTGTACTATCCTCATTCAGACTCTACTATCCTCATTCAGACGCTATCTACTGTACTATCCTCATTCAGACTCTACTATCCTCATTCAGACTCTATCTACTGTACTCTCCTCATTCAGACTCTATCTACTGTACTCTCCTCATTCAGACTCTATCTACTGTACTATCCTCATTCAGACGCTATCTACTGTACTATCCTCATTCAGACTCTATCTACTGTACTCTCCTCATTCAGACTCTACTGTACTATCCTCATTCAGACTATCTACTGTACTCTCCTCATTCGGACTCTATCTACTGTACTATCCTCATTCAGACTCTATCTACTGTACTATCCTCATTCAGACGCTATCTACTCTACTATCCTCATTCAGACTCTACTATCCTCATTCAGACTCTATCTACTGTACTCTCCTCATTCAGGCTCTATCTACTGTACTCTCCTCATTCAGACTCTATCTACTGTACTATCCTCATTCAGACTCTATCTACTGTACTCTCCTCATTCAGACTCTATCCACTGTACTCTCCTCATTCAGACTCTGTCTACTGTACTATCCTCATTCAGGCTCTACTATCCTCATTCAGACTCTATCTACTGTACTCTCCTCATTCAGACTCTATCTACTGTACTCTCCTCATTCAGACCCTATCTACTGTACTCTCCTCATTCAGACTCTATCTACTGTACTCTCCTCATTCAGACTATCTACTGTACTATCCTCATTCAGACTCTATCTACTGTACTCTCCTCATTCAGAATCTATCTACTGTACTATCCTCATTCAGACTATCTACTGTACTATCCTCATTCAGACTCTACTATCCTCATTCAGACTCTATCTACTGTACTATCCTCATTCAGACTATCTACTGTACTATCCTCATTCATGCTCTACTATCCTCATTCAGACTCTATTTACTGTACTCTCCTCATTCAGACCCTATCTACTGTACTCTCCTCATTCAGACTCTATCTACTGTACTATCCTCATTCAGACTCTATCTACTGTACTCTCCTCATTCAGACTATCTACTGAACTCTCCTCATTCAGACTCTATCTACTGTACTATCCTCATTCAGACTATCTACTGTACTCTCCTCATTCAGACTCTACTATCCTCATTCAGACTCTACTCTCCTCATTCAGACTCTATCTACTGTACTATCCTCATTCAGACCCTATCTACTGTACTCTCCTCATTCAGACTCTATCTACTGTACTCTCCTCATTCAGACTATCTACTGTACTCTCCTCATTCAGACTCTATCTACTGTACTCTCCTCATTCAGACTCTATCTACTGTACTCTCCTCATTCAGACTCTACTATCCTCATTCAGACTCTATCTACTGTACTCTCCTCATTCAGACTATCTACTGTACTCTCCTCATTCAGACTATCTACTGTACTCTCCTCATTCAGACTATCTACTGTACTATCCTCATTCAGACTCTACTATCCTCATTCAGACTCTATCTACGGTACTATCCTCATTCAGACTCTATCTACTGTACTCTCCTCATTCAGACTCTACTATCCTCATTCAGACACTATCTAGTGTACTATCCTCATTCAGACTCTATCTACTGTACTATCCTCATTCCGACTCTATCTACTGTACTATCCTCATTCAGACTCTACTATCCTCATTCAGACACTATCTACTGTACTCTCCTCATTCAGACTCTATCTACTGTACTATCCTCATTCAGACTCTACTATCCTCATTCAGACGCTATCTACTGTACTATCCTCATTCAGACTCTATCTACTGTACTCTCCTCATTCAGACTCTATCTACTGTACTCTCCTCATTCAGACTACTATCCTCATTCAGACTCTATCCACTGTCTATCCTCATTCAGACTCTACTATCCTCATTCAGACGCTATCTACTGTACTATCCTCATTCAGACTATCTTCTGTACTCTCCTCATTCAGACTCTATCTACTGTACTATCCTCATTCTGACTCTATCTACTGTACTATCCTCATTCAGACTCTATCTACTGTACTCTCCTCATTCAGACTACTTCCTCATTCAGACTCTATCCTCATTCAGACTCTACTATCCTCATTCAGACGCTATCTACTGTACTATCCTCATTCAGACTCTATCTACTGTACTCTCCTCATTCAGACTCTATCTACTGTACTCTCCTCATTCAGACTGTACTATCCTCATTCAGACTCTATCCACTGTACTATCCTCATTCAGACTCTACTATCCTCATTCAGACGCTATCTACTGTACTATCCTCATTCAGACTCTACTATCCTCATTCAGACTCTCTCTACTGTACTCTCCTCATTCAGACTCTCTCTACTGTACTATCCTCATTCAGACTCTATCTACTGTACTCTCCTCATTCAGACTCTATCTACTGTACTCTCCTCATTCAGACTACTATCCTCATTCAGACTCTATCCACTGTACTATCCTCATTCAGATTCTACTATCCTCATTCAGACGATATCTACTGTACTATCCTCATTCAGACTCTATCTACTGTACTCTCCTCATTCAGACTCTGTCTACTGTACTATCCTCATTCAGACTCTACTATCCTCATTCAGACTATCTACTGTACTCTCCTCATTCAGACTCTATCTACTGTACTCTCCTCATTCAGACTCTATCTACTGTACTATCCTCATTCAGACTCTATCTACTGTACTATCCTCATTAAGACTACTATCCTCATTCAGACGCTATCTACTGTACTATCCTCATTCAGACTCTATCTACTGTACTATCCTCATTCAGACTCTACTATCCTCATTCAGACGCTATCTACTGTACTATCCTCATTCAGACTCTACTTTCCTCATTCAGACTCTACTATCCTCATTCAGACACTATCTACTGTACTATACTCATTCAGACTCTACTATCCTCATTTAGACTCTATCTACTGTACTCTCCTCATTCAGATCTACTGTACTCTCCTCATTCAGACTATCTACTGTACTCTCCTCATTCAGACTATCTACTGTACTCTCCTCATTCAGACTCTATCTACTGTACTATCCTCATTCAGACTCTACTGACTCCTCATTCAGACTCTCTACTGTACTATCCTCATTCAGACTCTATCTACTGTACTATCCTCAATCAGACTCTATCTACTGTACTCTTTTTCAGACTACTCTCCTCATTCAGACTACTATCCTCATTCAGACTATCTACTGTACTATCCTCATTCAGACTCTATTTACTGTACTATCCTCATTCAGACTTTATCTACTGTTCTCCTCAATCAGACTCTATCTACTGTACTATCCTCATTCAGACTACTATCCTCATTCAGACTACTCTCCTCATTCAGACTCTATCTACTGTACTATCCTCATTCTGACTCTATCTACTGTACTATCCTCATTCAGACTCTACTATCCTCATTCAGACTCTCTCTACTGTACTCTCCTCATTCAGACTCTCTCTACTGTACTATCCTCATTCAGACTCTACTATCCTCATTCAGACTCTATCTACTGTAATCTCCTCATTCAGACTATCTACTGTACTCTCCTCATTCAGACTCTATCTACTGTACTATCCTCATTCAGACTCTACTCTCCTCATTCAGACTCTATGTACTGTACTCTCCTCATTCAGACTCTACTCTCCTCATTCAGACTCTACTATCCTCATTCAGACTCTATCTACTGTAATCTCCTCATTGACTATCTACTGTACTCTCCTCATTCAGACTCTATCTCCTGTACTATCCTCATTCAGACTCTATCTACTGTACTCTCCTCATTCAGACTCTACTCTCCTCATTCAGACTCTAGTCTCCTCATTCAGACTCTACTCTCCTCATTCAGACTCTATCTACTGTAATCTCCTCATTCAGACTATCTACTGTACTCTCCTCATTCAGACACTATCTACTGTACTATCCTCATTGACTCTATCTACTGTACTATCCTCATTCAGACCCTACTATCCTCATTCAGACTCTATCTACTGTACTCTCCTCATTCAGACTATCTACTGTACTCTCCTCATTCAGACTATCTACTGTACTATCCTCATTTAGACTACTATCCTCATTCAGACTCTATCTACTGTACTCTCCTCATTCAGACTACTCTCCTCATTCAGACTACTATCCTCATTCAGACTATCTACTGTACTCTCCTCATTCAGACTCTATCTACTGTACTATCCTCATTCAGACTACTATCCTCATTCAGACTACTATCCTCATTCAGACTATCTACTGTACTCTCCTCATTCAGACTCTATCTACTGTACTCTCCTCATTCAGACTACTATCCTCATTCAGACTTTATGTACTGTACTCTCCTCATTCAGACTCTATCTACTGTACTCTCCTCATTCAGACTCTACTATCCTCATTCAGACTTCTACTGTACTTCCTCATTCAGACTCATCTACTGTACTATCCTCATTCAGACTCAATCTACTGTACTCTCCTCATTCAGACTCTATCTACTGTACTCTCCTCATTCAGACTATCTACTGTACTATCCTCATTCAGACTCAATCTACTGTACTCTCCTCATTCAGACTACTATCCTCATTCAGACTTTATGTACTGTACTCTCCTCATTCAGACTCTATCTACTGTACTCTCCTCATTCAGACTCTATTATCCTCATTCAGACTCTACTATCCTCATTCAGACTCAATCTACTGTACTATCCTCATTCAGACTCAATCTACTGTACTCTCCTCATTCAGACTCTATCTACTGTACTCTCCTCATTCAGACTATCTACTGTACTATCCTCATTCAGACTCTACTATCCTCATTCAGACTCTACTGTACTATCCTCATTCAGACTATATCTACTGTACTATCCTCATTCAGACTTTATCTACTGTACTCTCATTCAGACTACTCTCCTCATTCAGACTACTCTCCTCAGTCAGACTCTATCCTCATTCAGACTCTATCTACGACTCTCCTCATTCAGACTCTATCTACTGTACTATCCTCATTCAGACTACTATCCTCATTCAGACTACTCTCCTCATTCAGACTCTATCTACTGTACTCTCCTCATTCAGACTCTATCTACTGTACTATCCTCATTCAGACTCTATCTACTGTACTATCCTCATTCAGACTACTATCCTCATTCAGACTACTATCCTCATTCAGACTATCTACTGTACTATCCTCATTGAGACTCTACTATCCTCCGTCAGACTCTATCTACTGTACTATCCTCATTCAGACTACTATCCTCATTCAGACTTTATGTACTGTACTCTCCTCATTCAGACTCTATCTTCTGTACTCTCCTCATTCAGACTATCTACTGTACTCTCCTCATTCAGACTCTATCTACTGTACTATCCTCATTCAGACTCTACTATCCTCCGTCAGACTCTATCTACTGTACTCTCCTCATTCAGACTACTATCCTCATTCAGACTTTATGTACTGTACTCTCCTCATTCAGACTCTATCTACTGTACTCTCCTCATTCAGACTCTACTATCCTCATTCAGACTATCTACTGTACTATCCTCATTCAGACTCAATCTACTGTACTCTCCTCATTCAGACTCTATCTACTGTACTCTCCTCATTCAGACTCTACTATCCTCATTCAGACTCTCTACTGTACTATCCTCATTCAGACTATATCTACTGTACTATCCTCATTCAGACTTTATCTACTGTACTCTCATTCAGACTACTCTCCTCAGTCAGACTACTCTCCTCAGTCAGACTACTATCCTCATTCAGACTACTATCCTCATTCAGACTATCTACTGTACTATCCTCATTCAGACTCTACTATCCTCCTTCAAACTCTATCTACTGTACTATCCTCATTCAGACTACGATCCTCATTCAGACTATCTTCTGTACTCTCCTCATTCAGACTATCTACTGTACTCTCCTCATTCAGACTCTATCTACTGTACTATCCTCATTCAGACTCTATCTACTGTACTATCCTCATTCAGACTCTACTATCCTCATTCAGACTCTCTACTGTACTATCCTCATTCAGACTCTATCTACTGTACTCTTTTTCAGACTACTCTCCTCATTCAGACTACTATCCTCATTCAGACTACTATCCTCATTCAGACTATCTACTGTACTATCCTCATTCAGACTCTATTTACTGTACTATCCTCATTCAGACTACTATCCTCATTCAGACTACTCTCCTCATTCAGACTCTATCTACTGTACTCTCCTCATTCAGACTATATCTACTGTACTATCCTCATTCAGACTCTATCTACTGTACTATCCTCATTCAGACTCTACTATCCTCATTCAGACTCTCTACTGTACTATCCTCATTCAGACTCTATCTACTGTACTCTCCTCATTCAGACTATATCTACTGTACTCTCCTCATTCAGACTGTACTCTCCTCATTCAGACTACTATCCTCATTCAGACTTTATATACTGTACTCTCCTCATTCAGACTATCTACTGTACTATCCTCATTCAGACTACTATCCTCATTTAGACTCTACTATCCTCATTCAGACTCTACTCTCCTCATTCAGACTCTATCTACTGTACTCTCCTCATTCAGACTACTATCCTCATTCAGACTTTATATACTGTACTCTCCTCATTCAGACTATCTACTGTACTATCCTCATTCAGACTACTATCCTCATTCAGACTATCTACTGTACTCTCCTCATTTAGACTCTATCTACTGTACTCTACTCATTCAGACTCTTCTGTCCTCATTCAGACTCTACTATCCTCATTCAGACTTTATCTACTGTACTATCCTCATTCAGACTCAATCTTCTGTATGCGCCTCATTCAGACTCAATGTACTGTATTCTCCTCATTCAGACTCTATCTACTGTACTCTCCTCATTCAGACTCTATCTACTGTACTATCCTCATTCAGACTCTACTATCCTCATTCAGACTCTACTATCCTCATTCAGACTCTACTATCCTCATTCAGACTACTATCCTCATTCAGACTCTATCTACTGTTCTCTCCTCATTCAGACTCTACTATCCTCATTCAGACTCTACTATCCTCATTCAGACTCTATCTACTGTACTCTCCTCATTCAGACTATCTACTGTACTCTCCTCATTCAGACTCTATCTACTGTACTCTCCTCATTCAGACTCTATCTACTGTACTCTCCTCATTCAGACTCTACTCTCCCCATTCAGACTATCTACTATACTCTCCTCATTCAGACTATATCTACTGTATTCTCCTCATTCAGACTCTATCTACTGTACTATCCTCATTCAGACTCTACTATCCTCATTCAGACTCTACTATCCTCATTCAGACTCTACTATCCTCATTCAGACTCTATCTACTGTACTCTCCTCATTCAGACTATCTACTGTACTCTCCTCATTCAGACTATATATCTACTGTACTCTCCTCATTCAGACTGTACTCTCCTCATTCAGACTGTACTTTCCTCATTCAGACTCTACTATCCTCATTCAGACTCTACTATCCTCATTCAGACTCTATCTACTGTACTATCCTCGTTTAGACTCTACTATCCTCATTCAGACTCTATCTACTGTACTCCTCAATCAGACTATCTACTGTACTCTCCTCATTCAGACTACTATCCTCATTGACTTTATATACTGTACTCTCCTCATTCAGACTCTATCTACTGTACTCTCCTCATTCAGACTACTATCCTCTTTCAGACTACTTTCCTCATTCAGACATCTACTGTACTATCCTCATTCAGACTCTATCTACTGTACTCTCCTCATTCAGACTCTACTGTCCTCATTCAGACTCTACTGTCCTCATTCAGACTCTACTATTCTCATTCAGACTCTACTATCCTCATTCAGACGCTACTATCCTCATTCAGACTCTATCTACTGTACTATCCTCATTCAGACTCTACTATCCTCATTCAGACTACTATCCTCATTCAGACTATCCTCATTCAGACTCTACTATCCTCATTCAGACTACTATCCTCATTCAGACTCTATCTACTGTACTCTTCTCATTCAGACTCTATCTACTGTACTCTCCTCATTCAGACTATCTACTGTACTCTCCTCATTCAGACGTTATCTACTGTACTATCCTCATTCAGACTCTACTATCCTCATTCAGACGTTATCTACTGTACTCTCCTCATTCAGACTCTATCTACTGTACTCTCCTCATTCAGACTCTTCTATCCTCATTCAGACTTTATCTACTGTACTCTCCTCATTCAGACTTTATCTACTGTACTCTCCTCATTCAGACTATCTACTGTACTCTCCTCATTCAGACGTTATCTACTGTACTCTCCTCATTCAGACTCTATCTACTGTACTCTCCTCATTCAGACTCTACTATCCTCATTCAGACTTTATCTACTGTACTCTCCTCATTCAGACTCTACTATCCTCATTCAGACGTTATCTACTGTACTCTTCTCATTCAGACGTTATCTACTGTACTCTCCTCATTCAGTCTCATATCATCATCTATCTGGGCTGAGGTTAAACACACACTCACTGACAGTATGAACACACACATATTTGCGGTAAACACACTCACACAACTCTCTCTCTATCTCCACACATAAAGTAGTCCTATCTGGTGGTGCTGAAGGTTCCTGTCATGTGTGGAAGGTCTTTTGAAGGGCTGTAAGGTTGTTCTAGCTCTCTGGAGGAGCGATGAGGTGATGGCTGAACTGAAGAGGGCTTTCTCCTCTTTTCACCCTCTGTTTTCTGTCATCTCTGATAAACTGGAAGCAGTGCTGACAGACTGAAGCCATGGAGATTTTTCTCTAACACCAGTGGATCTGTTGAACTTGTGTGGGAGGGGTGGAGTGTGTGGTGTGTGTGTGGTTTGTCTTTGGGGAGGGGGGGGGGGGTGATTGTAGTGCAGAAAGATAAACGTTAGGCCCATGATGGAAGCAGATGCCTTTTGCCTCAGAATGGGTCTTAATGTTGAGGTGAAAATGTGCTCCGTGGCTCATTGCCCAGCACCTGCTAAACCATCTCTCTCTCTCTCTCTCTCTCTTTATTTGTCTTGGTGAGCCCTCTCATTCTTTCCTGTGGGGGAATTATTTGGCCGTTGAGTTGGAATCACAGATCCATTTTTGAATCATAGTTTTCTCCCTAATGTTTTAATGTTATCCAGTTAGGTTGAAGTACAGTGGATTCAGAAAGTATTCAGACCCCTTCGCTTTTTCACATTTTGTTACGTTACAGCCTTATTTTAAAATTTATTACATATATTTTTTACATCATCAATCTACACACAATAATAATATTTTTTTTGTTGTTGATGCTTTAGCAAAACCAGAAATACCTTACTTACATAAGTATTCAGACCCTTTGCTATGAGACTTGAAATTGAGCTCAGGTGCATCCTGTTTCCATTGATCATTTTTGAGATGTTTCTACAACTTGATTGGAGTCCACCTGTGGTAAATTCAATTGATTGGACATGATTTAGAAAGGCACACACCTGTCTATATAGGGTACCCACAGTTGACAGTGCATGTCAGAGCAAAGACCAAGCCATGAGGTCGAAGGAATTGTCCGTACAGCTCTGAGACAGGATTGTGTCGAGGCACAGATCTGGGGAAGGGTACCGAAACATTTCTGCAGCATTGAAGGTCCCCAAGAACACAGTGGCCTCCATCATTCTTAAATGGAAGAAGTTTGGAACCACCAAGACTCTTCCTAGAGCTGGCCGCCTGACCAAACTGAGCAATTGGAGGAGAAGGGCCTTGGTTGGGGAGGTGACCAAGAACCCGATGGTCATTCTAACAGAGCTCCAGATTTCCTCTGTGGAGATGGGAGAACATTCCAGAAGGACAACCATCTCTTCAGCACTCTACCAATCAGGCCTTTATAGTAGAGTGGCCAGATGGAAGCCACTCCTCAGTAAAAGGCATATGACAACCCGCTTGGAGTTTGCCAAAAGGAACCTAAAGGACTCTGACCATGAGAAACAAGA
>NC_138293.1:86185000-86262500 GCF_965601325.2 Salmo salar | reverse complement strand
ACATTCAGATAAATATAGATATATAAAATAGAACAGATATTCTGAAAGGTCTGCATTTTTATCAGACCCTCTACCTCTATCTTCCTCACTATCAACAACCATCCCTCTCTCTCTCTCTCTCTGACCATGATGCCTTGCTCTTGCTCTGTGATGTGAAGCTGTGACCTCACACACCACTTCCCTTCTGACTCTATCACAGGAAGTCCCCTGGACATTATGTATGTTTGTATGTGTGTGTGTGTGTGTGTGTGTGTGTGTGGTGGAATTGTTGCCCTCAATTTGTAATTTAATGCCAGAAATGTTTTTGTGCTTGCTTTGATTAATATGTTGTTATTCTTTATAATGACAGGATATCTGCAGTGCATGTTAACGTTCATAGTACTGAACTACGACATGGAGCATTTCTCCTATGAGTGGTGTGTTTCCCCATCTAGTGGTTGGTGATTGAAACTACACTAAACTGGCCTGTTGATTTTTGTGATTGATTCAACTTGTTTTGCAACTTCTTGAAAATCTTCTCTCTCTTTGTGTCTTTTCCCCTCTTCTGTCTCTCCTCCCCCTCCTCTCTCTCTCTTCCCCTCCTCTCTCTCTCCCCTCTACTCCCTCTACTCTCTCTCTCTCCTCCCTCTGCTCTCTCTCTCCTCTCTCCTCCCTCTACTCTCTCTCTCTCCTCCCTCTCCTCTCTCTTCTCTCTCTCTCCATCTTCACCCCCACTTCTCCATTCTCAGGACCCTGATGCCTTTGTTTGACCCAGACTCAGGCCTCCTCACAGTATCTGGGATGGTAAGACGTAGTTTGTTGTCTCCCTTAACAGATTGGATGAAGGCAGCTGGCCTCATTTCATCTTTTACTATTATCTTCCTCAGTAAATACAGTCCTGTCTGCTTTGTTCTCTCTTCCATAGGGAGATAGTGTCATTGACTGCTTCGAGGTGTCTGCCAGTGAACCATTCCTGTCCCAAGGTAAGGACAGATCATCAGTGGTTGATCATTTTCCAATACTGTCCTTCTACCTCTCCCTCTCTCACACACCCAGGTCTGTCCCCTACCTCTCCCTCTCTCACACACCCAGGTCTGTCCTCCTACCTCTCCCTCTCTCACACACCCAGGTCTGTCCTCCTACCTCTCCCTCTCCTTCTCTCACACACCCAGGTCTGTCCTCCTACCTCTCCCTCTCTCACACACCCAGGTCTGTCCTCCTACCTCTCCCTCTCCCTCTCTCACACACCCAGGTATGTCCCCCTACCTCTCCCTCTCCCTCTCTCACACACCCAGGTCTGTCCTCCTACCTCTCCCACCCCCTCTCTCACACACCCAGGTCTGTCCTCCTACCTCTCCCTCTCTCACACACCCAGGCCTGTCCTCCTACCTCTCCCTCTCTCACACACCCAGGCCTGTCCTCCTACCTCTCCCTCTCTCACACACCCAGGCCTGTCCTCCTACCTCTCCCTCTCTCACACACCCAGGCCTGTCCTACTACCTCTCCCTCTCTCACACACCCAGGTCTGTCCTCCTACCTCTCCCTCTCTCACACACCCAGGTCTGTCCTCCTACCTCTCCCTCTCTCACACATCCAGGTCTGTCTTCCTACCTCTCCCTCTCTCACACACCCAGGTCTGTCCTCCTACCTCTCCCTCTCCCTCTCTCACACCCAGGTCTGTCCTCCTACCTCTCCCTCTCCCTCTCTCACACACCCAGGTCTGTCCTCCTACCTCTCCCTCTCTCACACACCCAGGCCTGTCCTCCTACCTCTCCCTCTCTCACACACCCAGGTCTGTCCTCCTACCTCTCCCTCTCTCACACATCCAGGTCTGTCTTCCTACCTCTCCCTCTCTCACACACCCAGGTCTGTCCTCCTACCTCTCCCTCTCCCTCTCTCACACACCCAGGTCTGTCCTCCTACCTCTCCCTCTCTCACACACCCAGGCCTGTCCTCCTACCTCTCCCTCTCTCACACACCCAGGTCTGTCCTCCTACCTCTCCCTCTCTCACACACCCAGGCCTGTCCTCCTACCTCTCCCTCTCTCACACACCCAGGTCTGTCCTCCTACCTCTCCCTCTCTCACACACCCAGGTCTGTCCTCCTACCTCTCCCTCTCTCACACACCCAGGTCTGTCCTGCTACCTCTCCCTCTCTCACACACCCAGGTCTGTCCTCCTACCTCTCCCTCTCTCACACACCCAGGTCTGTCCTCCTACCTCTCCCTCTCTCACACACCCAGGTCTGTCCTCCTACCTCTCCCTGTCTCACACACCCAGGTCTGTCCTCCTACCTCTCCCTCTCTCACACACCCAGGTCTGTCCTCTACTCTCTCCTTCTTTCTCCCTCTTATTCTCTCCTCCTCTCTTTCTCTCCAGTGAGCCACTGTCTGACGGACGCCCCAACGCGAGGCGTTGCCATGGTACCCAAGCTGGCATTGGACGTCCTGTCCTGTGAGGTCATGCGGGTCCTGCAGCTGACGGACAGCTTCATCGTGCCAATCAACTACCACGTGCCCCGCAAGGTCCAGTATCTCTCAGGCTACTGTAACAGCAGATCCATCTGTCATTTTGATGCCATGTCAACAGTTATTTCCCTGTACTTGTTTCTAAACTGATGGGTGGGACTTGGCAATAGTGTCTTTGTAGTCACTGAGGAAAATAAAGTTATGGAACGAGCAACCATTCAACAGGCAGCATGCCTTTATGTCTTCCATTTTAGAGTATGTCTGCTTTTGTGTGTATCTAATTCAGTCAGGACAGGAGTTCCATGCAGACCTGTACCCAGACACCTTGGGCCGGACGGCAGCCATGTCAGCTGCAGAGTGGTGGAAAGGTGGCGAGAAACAGGTACCACCATCACTCTCCACAATATAACTAGAATCTGTATTCTAACTTGGATGTAACACCATCACTCTCCACAATATAACTAGAATCTGTATTCTAACTTGGATGTAACACCATCACTCTCCACAATATAACTAGAATCTGTATTCTAACTTGGATGTACCACCATCACTCTACACAATATAACTAGAATCTGTATTCTAACTTGGATGTACCACCATCACTCTCCACAATATAACTAGAATCTGTATTCTAACTTGGATGTACCACCATCACTCTACACAATATAACTAGAATCTGTATTCTAACTTGGATGTACCACCATCACTCTCCACAATATAACTATAATCTGTATTCTAACTTGGATGTACCACCATCACTCTCCACAATATAACTAGAATCTGTATTCTAACTTGGATGTACCACCATCACTCTCCACAATATAACTATAATCTGTATTCTAACTTGGATGTACCACCATCACTCTACACAATATAACTAGAATCTGTATTCTAACTTGGATGTAACACCATCACTCTCCACAATATAACTAGAATCTGTATTCTAACTTGGATGTACCACCATCACTCTACACAATATAACTAGAATCTGTATTCTAACTTGGATGTACCACCATCACTCTCCACAATATAACTAGAATCTGTATTCTAACTTGGATGTACCACCATCACTCTACACAATATAACTAGAATCTGTATTCTAACTTGGATGTACCACCATCACTCTACACAATATAACTAGAATCTGTGTTCTAACTTGGATGTACCACCATCACTCTACACAATATAACTAGAATCTGTGTTCTAACTTGGATGTACCACCATCACTCTACACAATATAACTAGAATCTGTATTCTAACTTGGATGTACCACCATCACTCTCCACAATATAACTAGAATCTGTGTTCTAACTTGGATACAATGTGCATACAGTACCAATAGAAGTGCTTGGTTTTGCTGGGGCCAGGACCAAGCAATAGCCTGCTGTTCTCTTAAACATCAAATCATGTGCGTCTTCTCAGGTTGAGAAGGTCAGTGTCAACCCATCCAATCGTCAGAAGCCTAACAACGCTAAACCAGCCAATCAGATGCCTGCTAAGAAAGAGCTGCCCAGTGGGAGGAGCAAAGAGGTGAGTGTCCAGCATCATCCGTTCTCCTCCTCTATGGGTCGCTTTCATTTCTCTTTTGGCTCCTTCCCTTCCCTCATTCCCTCCGTTCCCTCATTCCCTCGTTCCCTCTGTTCCCTCCATTCCCTCCGTTCCCTCCATTCCCTCATTCCCTCCGTTCCCTCGGTTCCCTCATTCCCTCCGTTCCCTCGGTTCCCTCATTCCCTCCGTTCCCTCATTCCCTCATTCCCTCCGTTCCCTCCGTTCCCTCATTCCCTCCGTTCCCTCCATTCCATCATTCCCTCGGTTCCCTCATTCCCTCCGTTCCCTCCATTCCCTCCATTCCCTCATTCCCTCCGTTCCCTCCGTTCCCTCATTCCCTCCATTCCCTCCGTTCCCTCCATTCCCTCATTCCCTCCGTTCCCTCATTCCCTCCGTTCCCTCATTCCCTCCGTTCCCTCCATTCCCTCCGTTCCCTCATTCCCTCCGTTCCCTCATTCCCTCATTCCCTCCGTTCCCTCATTCCCTCCGTTAGCAACTACCTTTTTATTGTATTTTTAAGACAAATGGAATTTGGATTTTGTTTATTTTCTCTCAAATTGTTGTTATATTATTGCATCGGGCCACACATCCAGTATTGATTGAATATCTTGGATAAACCTGTGAGTATCTAAAGTCTGTAGATTAAAGTAGTCTGTGAACCTGTGAGTAGCTTTGGATGAAGACATCTGGTTTAGTGACCATATTATTATTCCTTCTCTCTAGAAAGTATTTTATATTAATCAGACCATATACACTATATTGGATATATACACTGGGTGATTCGAGCCCTGTTGCTGATTGGCTGAAAGCCGTGGTATATCAGACCATATTCCACTGGTATGACAAAACATTTATTTTTACTATTCTAAATACGTTTGTAACCAGTTTATAATAGCAATAAGGCACCTCAGGGGTTTGTGGTATATTGCCAATATACCACAGCTAAGGGCTGTATCCAGGCACTCCGCGTTGTGTCGTGCGTTAGAACAGCCCTTAGCAGTGGTATATTGGCCATATACCACACCCCCTCGGGCCTTATTGCTTAATTATATGATTATATATTGTATATGTATTACTGTTGTTCTTCCTCTCCAGGAGGCTCCAGTGCGAGGCTGCTCCACCTCCAGCAGTCCCCTGAGCTCCCCCAGCAGCAGTGCTGCCCCGTCCCGCTCCCCCTCCTCCACCTCTGGCCTCTCCTCAGGCTTCCAACCCAGCCGCAGCCAGAGTGTCAAAGCCATCAGCAGCATGTTGGGTAAGGCTGTTTGGGAAACAGTAGCAGTGCTCCATCTCACACACACACATATACGTGAATACGCACACACACACACACACACCACACACACACACACACACACACACACACACACACACACACACACACACACATACACACACCACACATACGCACATACACATCCTTTCCCATCAGCGACATGCTGAATAAGGCTGTTTTGGGAAACTGTCGCGGTACTACATTACCCATAATGCTATGTGTTACATATCCGGTTATGGTATTAGGAAGTATGTTATGTAACATTTGACAGTGTCAGTCTCAATGCTAGGTAAGGCTCTCTCTCTCATCTCCTCTCATTTCCTAACCTTGTCATTATCTAGTTATAATGTCATGCTGACTGTTGGTTTGAGCTGTATTTACAACTGACACTAATCTGAACCTGTCTGACGACCCAATCCTACACAGTGCTAGCATATCAGCACAAACAGATCTGGGACCAGGCACACTGCCAGTATCCCTGTCTGATGTAGCCTGGTAACATTCTAAATGTGCTGTAACCAACTTGTTTTTTAACCATACAAGACTTTCCCACAGCACATATAGTATGGGACTAGGTTTCTAATAATGTACCTGGGTTGTGTTCATTGGGCACTCTGTAACAAAATGTTTTGCAACGTAAAACTAAAACAAGCATTTCTTATTGGACCAGGTACATTGTCAATCATTTCTTCAGGTTGGTGCCTAATGAACAAGACCCAGGTTACAAATAATGTAGCTAAGGTCTAAAATCACCCTGCTCTCCTCCTCTCCCTCCCTCCCTCCCTCCCTCCCTCCCTCCCCCCTCCCTCCCTCCCCCCTCCCTCCCTCCCTCCCTCCCTCCCTCCCTCCCCCCTCCCTCCCCCTCCCTCCCTCCCTCCCTCCCTCTCCCTCCCTCCCTCCCTCTCCTCCTCCCTCCTCCTCCTCCCCCCCCCCCCCCCCAGGTCCCAGCAGTAAGTTTCGTCACCTGCAGGGTGCGGTGCTCCACAGAGACACCCACTTCACCAACCTGAAGGGGCTCAACCTCACCACGCCCGGGGAGTGTGATGGCTTCTGTGCCAACCGCCATCGCGTAGCCGTGCCCCTCGCCACAGCCGGGGGTCAGATCGCCATCTTTGAGGTACTTCCACACTTAGAAAATGGAAGATAATGTGTCTTTATCGTAAATATTGTAGTATTCTTTTAGTTATTTTTATTTGTCTTTGTATTTATCTATTTTAAGTGAGCCCTGGAGAAGAAAGCAGGATTGTGCTAAAGTGAGGGTGTTTTATGGCTGTGTCTTCTTATGAGTTGGAGGGGAGTAGACAGCGCTTCAACCAACATGAAATAATATGCAGCCACTACAGAATGACATGTACAGTAGAATGTCATCAAATAATAGGAATGAATAGTCTAAATAATCATTTAGGATCTCTGTGGGGGCCACCATATTAGACCAAAGATGTGGTTTTATTGGTTCACACATGAAAGAAAGAGGGACGTATCTCAGTGCCCCCCTCCTCCTCCCCTCCTCAGTTGTCCCAGGCTGGGAAGCTAGCGGACACAGGCCTGCCCACCATCCAGAACTCTGTCAATGTGGCTGACTTCTCCTGGGACCCCTTCAACAGTCACAGACTGGTGGTGGCGGGCGACGATGCTAAGATCCGTGTGTGGCAGGTGCCTGAGGGGGGTCTGACAGAGACCCTGACTGAGCCAGAGGCCATCCTGCAGGGTAAGACACACTCCACAGGGGCCTGGAGCCCAATTCAGTTCAATTAAAGTAGTTCAATGAAATTAGACTCAGAGCTGGGGCTTTTGGGGTCCAATGTGAAATATCTGAACATGTAGATGTGTGAGTGAATGTAGCCACATATGTATCAGTGCACTATCCTTCATTCAATGAGTGACAGAAATGAAATGAACAGGATACCGGTATTATCCTTATATATAGCCTTATACTGTGTGACTTACTGAGTAGATCATAACATGATCAATCTATCAATAGAAATAAATCATATCTTGATTGATTGATAGAATGTGAGTGAGTGACAGTGGTTTTGACCAATCACAGGCCACACTGAGAAGATCTACTCAGTCAAGTTCCACCCCCTGGCGTCGGGCCTGCTGGCATCCTCCTCCTACGACCAGACGGTGCGCCTGTGGAACCTGGAGTCTGGGGACGAGGTCAAAGCACTCCGGGGACACCAGGATCAGGTGACGGGGGAGGAGGGAAAGGGGCAGGACATAAGGAATGTGGCATTGGCAGGGGGTAGAACCACTGGTTTTGTTAGAGAATAGGGGCGTGGTAGAATTTATCTGGGATAATGATTGGTGGATGGATGGATATTGATTGATCCTACCTACAGTATGTACAAGGAATGTGCATTTTGCCTGTCTCCTTCACTTCATTTCAACTTTTCACTCGTTCCTTTCTCTGTTCCCTCTCTCCTGCCTGGTGTGCATATAGATATTTGGGATGGCGTGGAGTCCGGATGGTAAACTCCTGGCCACGGTGTGTAAGGATGGGAAATTGCGCATCTACGACCCTCGCAAGTCTGCTGACCCAGTACAGGTGTGTGTACAGGAGACCTGAGGAGTTTTTAACCTTTTTGTGTTGAAACAGAGTATTTCCATATCTCTCTCTCTCATTCTCCTTCTCTCTCTCTCTGCAGGAGGGTGCAGGTCCTGAGGGCCACAGAGGGGCCCGTGTGGTGTGGGTGTGTGACGGCAAATACCTGATGGTGTCAGGATTCGACAGGTGAATATTTCTCTGTATTTCTGTTTGGTAGTTGAGCTTCAATTTGTGCTTAATCCATTTACCTTCATTTAATTCATTCAGTTCATCGTTTGTGTATGACCATTCAGACAGTCTGACATGTAGTTTACCCATAATCTTGGTTCACACAAAAAACTGCACCAATGGTTTTATGGTCCTGGTGAACGAGAGGAAAACAACCCCTCTGACCCGAGACCTCGTTGATGATGTCACCACAGTTCACCTCACCTTTGACCCCCGATGTGTTTTCCCCCTTCTGCAGTCGCAGTGAGAGAACCCTGTACCTGCACTCCGCTGAGTCCCTGTCCTCCGGGGCCATTGCCAGCGCCCCCACCGACGTCTCGCCCTCCACCCTCATTCCCTTCTACGACCCCGACACCAGCGTCGTCATCCTCACCGGAAAGGTAAACAACAACAAACAAACAAATAAACAGAGCATTTCTTTTATATAGAGAAAATAGAACCCATATTGACTTGATGTTGGGTTGAAAGTCTGTTACAGACTCTTGTGCTTAATGATAATAATGTCTGCCTAGCCTGGTTCCCGATCTGTTTGTGCTGTCTTGCCAACTCTTATGGCTAGTAGACAACAAAAAACTATCTGGGACCGGGTTAATGTCGGCCATTGGTAGATCCATACTGACTCTCCATACCCAGACTTTGACACGAGAAACCTACACAGCCATTGTTTATTGTTGTTGTTGTTTACGTTTACCAGGGTGACACGCGAGTGTACATCTTTGAGATAGTGCCAGAAGCTCCCTATTTCCTGGAATGTGCCAGCTTCAACTCCTCAGAGCCCCACAAGGTATAAGCTTTATGTTTACAGCATTTACATCCCTGCTTTTCCCTCTTTCTTTTCTCATTTCCTATATCCCGCTCCTTCTTATTACATGTTTTGTAGTCAATGGATAAAAACATTTCCCTGAATTTGTGACTTGTATAAAATGTCTGTGAATTGATTGACTGACTGACTAATTGACAATCTGTTAATCAATTACGCTGGCTCCTGTAGACCTGTAGAATCTCTCTGCATGAACTTCCTGTTTCCTGTGTTTAGGGCTTGGCCTTCCTGCCGAAGACTGAATGTGTGGTGCAAGAGGTAGAGGTGGCCAGGGGTCTGAGGCTCAGTAAGACCTCCATAGAGCCAGTGGTCTTTAGAGTCCCCCGCGTCAGAGTGAGTTATGGCTGAACGCTGCCATCTACTGTATATATGGGGGAAATAGGAAAAACCTGCAGTTATTTGATGACTTTTCAGACCAGGGCCTCAAAGGACTACCAGTAAAAAGGGTTTAGTATGTGAACCCCTGTTTGTACTTAGTCTGTGGAGTTTGAGCTGTTTGAGTTCTGAACTAATCCTGTCGTGGCTCGTCTCCCTCCCTCCTCTCTGTCCGTCCACAGAAAGAGTTCTTCCAGGATGATGTGTACACAGACACAGCAGTGTGGTGGGAGTCCTCTCTGACAGCCTCAGCCTGGCTGGCTGGTTCTGATGGGAAGCACCGCTCCATCAGCCTCAAGCCCAAAGACATGACCCCAGGTAGGGGCTAAACTCAGCTCTGCTCCGACCAGGCACATATAGTACAAACAGTGGACTGAAGTCAACAGCATTACTTTTAGATCCTCCTTTTGAATGTCAGATGAGAAGCCGAGCAGGTACAGTTTATAAGGGGCAACCTATCCACGCTTTCATGGGCCAAGTCCTGGGTTTGACAAGATTATCTGCCTTGTGCTTTGACATGATGGTGACACTAGCTAAATCTATTCTGACAGCCAATCGTCAATCAACTCAATGTGAGGCAGAGATCTTCTATAACGTAAAATTACCGATACAGGCTTTGAGCGAAGTCTTCTGGTTCTGTGTACCTGGAATGACACACATGTATAGTGGCAAGAAAAAGTATGTGAACCCTTTGGAATTACCTGCATTTCTGCATAAATTGGTCATCAAATTTGATCACAACAATAGACAAACTAATAACACACAAATTATTGTATTTTTCTTGTTTGTATTGAATACAAACAATATAGGTTGGAAAAAGTATGTGAACCCCTAGGCTAATGACTTCTCCAAAAGCTAATTGGAGTCAGGAGTCAGCTAACCTGGCGTCCAGTCAATGAGATGAGATTGGAGATGTTGGTTAGAGCTGCCCTGCCCTATAAAAACACTCACACAATGTGAGTTTGCTATTCACAAGAAGCATGCCTCGAAACGAAAGAGATCTCTGAAGACCTAAGATTAAGAATTGTTGACTTGCATAAAACTGGAAAGGGTTACAAAAGTATCTCTAAAAGCCTTGATGTTCATCAGTCCACGGTAAGACAAATTGTGTATAAATGGAGAAATTCAGCACTGTTGCTACTCTCCCTAGGAGTGGCCGTCCTGCAAAGATGACTGCAAGAGCACAGCGCAGAACACTGAATGAGGTTAAGAAGAATCCTAGAGTGTCAGCTAAAGACTTACAGAAATCTCTGGAACATGCTAACATCTCTGTTGACGAGTCTACGATACGTAAAACACTAAACAAGAATGGTGTTCATGGGAGGACACCACAGAAGAAGCCACTGCTGTCCAATAAAAACATTGCTGCACGTCTGAAGTTTGCAAAAGTGCACCTGGATGTTCCACAGTGCTACTGGCAAAATATTCTGTGGACAGATGAAACTACAGTTGAGTTGTTTGGAAGGAACAGACAACACTATGTGTGGAGAAGAAAAGACACAGTACTCCAACATCAAAACCTCATCCCAACTGTAAAGTATGGTGGAGGGAGCATCATGGGCTGCTTTGCTGCCTCAGGGCCTGGGCAGCATGCTATCATTGACAGAAAAATGAGTTCCAAAGTTTATCAAGACATTTTGCAGGAGAATGTTAGAATCTGTCTGCCAATTGAAGCTCAACAGAAGTTGGGTGATGCAACAGGATAACAATCCAAAACACAGAAGTAAATCAACAACAGAATGGCTTCAACAGAAGAAAATACGCCTTCTGGAGTGGCCCAGTCAAGAGTCCTGACCTCAACCCAATTGAGATGCTGTGCCATGACCTCGAGAGAGCGGTTCACACCAGACATCCCAAGAGTATTGCTGAACTGAAACAGTTTTGTAAAGAGGAACGGTCCAAAATTCCACCTGACCGTTGTGCAGGTCTGATCTGTAACTACAGAAAACGTTTGGTTGAGGTTATTGCTGCCAAAGGAGGGTCAACCAGTTATTAAATCCAAGGGTTTACATACTTTTCCCAACCTGCACTGTGAATGTTTACACAGTGTGTTCAATAACGACATGAACACGTATAATTGTTTGTGTGTTATTAGTTTAAGCAGACTGTGTTTTTCTATTGTTGTGACTTAGATGAAGATCAGATAAAATGTTATGACCAATTTATGCAGAAATCCAGGTATTTCCAAAGGGTTCACATACTTTTTCTTGCCGCTATATGTTTTGATGGGACAGGAAGTGTTGTTTTAATGGAACATCGGCATCAGCCAATCAAATGAATGGGAATAGAAGAGAGGGTGTAGTGATTGAAAATTAAATTATCAAATTAACAACATCCGAAGTGAGGGCTTGACTGTTGAAATTAGCAATCAAATAAAGGTGATTTAAAATGTAATGAAAAGGATATTGGACAAGTTGTTAAGAGCTATTAGCGTGTGTGAAGATCCATGTTCTTCCAGACCTGACTGACACTAATCAAGTCAGAGAAGACTTGTCTGCACGCCGTGTCTCTGCATGTGGCCTGTTGTGGTCTAGTAGTTAGGTTAGTGCTGCTGCCTTTAGAACATACAGTACATACACAGTGGCCCACTGCCATTCTAACACAACCCAGTACATACACAGTGGCCCACTGCCATTCTAACACAACCCCGTATATACACAGTGGCCCACTGCCATTCTAACACAACCCCGTATATACACAGTGGCCCACTGCCATTCTAACACAACCCAGTACATACACAGTGGCCCACTGCCATTCTAACACAACCCAGTACATACACAGTGGCCCACTGCCATTCTAACACAACCCTGTATATACACAGTGGCCCACTGCCATTCTAACACAACCCTGTATATACACAGTGGCCCACTGCCATTCTAACACAACCCTGTATATACACAGTGGCCCACTGCCATTCTAACACAACCCCTCCCAACTCTCTGGTCTCACTGTCACTGTCTGTCCATCTGTCTGTCTGTCCTCTCAGTGAGTGAGGCGCCCAAGGAGGTCCAAGTGAGAAAGTACCTTCCATCCTCTCACTACCTGGAGGAGAAGACTGACGAGCAGAAGAAAGATGAGGTGTGTGTGTGTGTGTGTGTGTGTGTGTGTGTGTGTGTGTGTGTGTGTGTGTGTGTGTGTGTGTGTGTGTGTGTGTGTGTGTGGTGTGTGTGTGTGTGTGTGTGGCTACTATCTGAATTAGTGATGCACTGATATGACATTTTTGGCCAATACTGATATTTTCCTTGCCCCCCCCAAAAAACGATACCGATATTAAACATTTTAGCGGCCTTTTAAGTGAAATAGTTAACAGACGCACATGGACGCAGCGGTCTAAGGCACTGCATCTCAGTGCAAGAGGCATTGTGGGCTAGGTTAGGAATGCTGTGTTGCACGTGTACCTACGTTATATAGGAATGCACGTCAGCATACCACCGATATATTGTGCATCCCTAATCTGAATGTGTACAAGCATCTTATCTTAGTGAGTATTTCTCTGTGGGTGCAGCTAGCTACCTAGAAGCTTGGTGACTGTTTTGTCATGTTTTGTCACAGTAATAGTGTGAATAGTTATTAGTAGTGATGGGAAAATCTATATCGATATCATGTATGAATGTTTCATTTTCTGTTCATTTCCACGGCTTTGTGAAGTCCAGACAACTGCTTGCAGATTTTCTATTGGGCTAGACGTAAATATTCTGGTAGCAAATAGACATACCTAACCAGTTTGAATACAATGGGAAGCCAGTTGATGGACCATCAGCAGCCAGTTCAATATGCTGTTGAGAGCCTGTGAGAGGGTTTGTGCCTGCAAGACTCATGCATGTTCATTACCTAATAGTGTAGGTTAACAACAAGGATAAACCGATATCTCAATATGTCTTGCTCATATTGATATCATGTTAAATGAGAGATATGAGTACTCACCACTAGTCAGTAGTGGGACTATAGTGTGTTGACCATCTGTCTTGGTACTCACCACTAGTCAGTAGTGGGACTATAGTGTGTTAACCATCTGTCTTGGTACTCACCACTAGTCAGTAGTGGGACTATAGTGTGTTGACCATCTGTCTAGGTACTCACCACTAGTCAGTAGTGGGACTATAGTGTGTTGACCATCTGTCTTGGTACTCACCACTAGTCAGTAGTGGGACTATAGTGTGTTGACCATCTGTCTTGGTACTCACCACTAGTCAGTAGTGGGACTATAGTGTGTTGACCATCTGTCTAGGTACTCACCACTAGTCAGTAGTGGGACTATAGTGTGTTGACCATCTGTCTTGGTACTCACCACTAGTCAGTAGTGGGACTATAGTGTGTTAACCATCTGTCTTGGTACTCACCACTAGTCAGTAGTGGGACTATAGTGTGTTAACCATCTGTCTAGGTACTCACCACTAGTCAGTAGTGGGACTATAGTGTGTTAACCATCTGTCTTGGTACTCACCACTAGTCAGTAGTGGGACTATAGTGTGTTGACCATCTGTCTTGGTACTCACCACTAGTCAGTAGTGGGACTATAGTGTGTTAACCATCTGTCTAGGTACTCACCACTAGTCAGTAGTGGGGCTATAGTGTGTTGACCATCTGTCTGTACTACAGCTGTTGAGTGCCATGATAGGCAAGCTGGGGAACATGGACGACAACCCTCTACCACAGGAGTCCTTCCAGGGAGTAGAAGACGATGAGTGGGTGAGTGACACACACACAAACACAAATGTACACACACACACACACACACACACACACACACACACATTTACCCATGCTCTTGTGTCTTTCAGGGTGACTAGTGTGTGTTGCCTTGCGGACCAGTCAGGGTCCAGCAGTAGCCAAGGGGCCTGCTGGACTGAAACGTGTCATTCCTGTGTGCCACTGATGCATCCTATGTCAAAAGAACATCTCTCAAACGCATAACATTAACCTGCCCTTAGGGTTGCAAAATTCTGTCAACAAAATATCTAGGTTTTCCAGAAATCCCAATTGGAGAATTCCTGGATTTCCTGCTTATTTTTCTGGGAATTTTAGGGAAAGTTACCAGACTTTTGCAGCCCTACCTCCCATATCCTCGTATCATCCTCTAATACTCTGAGTAAGTAGATGTTGCCTCTAACCATTGACTGAATCAGGATCAGATATGTTTTCCTCCCCATAATGTTTAAAGGTAGGACTGGGGGTTGGGAATCTGATCCTAGGTCTGTGGTTAAAGGCAACCTCACACCAATTTGACCTTTGACTTGCAGCTGCCTTGTACTGTAAATAGCTACCATTCCTACTAGGCTAGATAGTTAAATGACTCCCAACTCCCCTTACCGCCACACTGGATGGACACCTGTGTGTCTGGCACCACTCCTAACCTTATACCTGTGTGTCTGGCACCACCTTTAACCTTACACCTGTGTCATAATAATAATGACTAGACCACTGCTTGCTTTTTTATGGGCCAACATGAACCATACTCCATAATCTTCTAAACACAGTAACTATGAAAAACTCAAACGCATGTTCTTGAATACAGTATCGATGTTCTTCCAGATTTACCACCTCCTATGCATCACTATATATTGACAGACACACACACACACACACACACACACACACACACACACCACACACACACACACACACACACACACACACACACACACACGCACAGACTCACTCTCCACCTCTGCACCTGGATATCCCATCTGCACCTCCAGCTCCTGTAGTCCGTGGATGTTAGATGGTCAGTGGTATCCTCATACGGTCTCAACAAGCGCACAGCAAAAAAACACAGACAGGGTACAACAGGGTAAATAGCCTTCAGGTTAAAGCATGGCTGATTTCTATTGATAGGAATAGAATATTATTTTGTTGTTTAGGTAGCTTCATTCTCTGGCCAGTGATAAAGATCTACTAACAGTCCTGTACCACTCCAGGGTCGTGTTCATTAGTCACCAAACGGACGAAAACAACCTCAAACAGGGAGGGATTACCTGGATTTTCATTTTCTGTTGCAAAGCATTTCAAAACGTTTTCCGTTGCGTGCCCTAATGAACATGACCCAGGTGCATATCTTAGTTCAGCCAGCATATCTTGGGAGATAGTTTATAGCATTGGGGCTGTGCTCTGTTTTGGGGGACTCTTAAAATGTGTGTGACGTTCTTACATGTGGGTGTCATGTATTGAAAAGCCAAAACACCTCCTGTGGGAGTTGTACAGGAGTGTGTCTGTGGATCTCTGAGGTTGTAATATGGTGGGGAGTAGTATGTATCTGTACCTTTCTTTCTAGATTGATAGACTGTATAACTGGAATTCCTGTACCTCATATGTTAACACTTCGTCTTAAGACTGTTATTGAAGTATTCCTCACTAAAGGAGCTCATTCTTTTATTATACTGTAGTAAACAATCATTTTGTTACTTTTTCTTAATAACTTACAGTATTATTACTATATGATGCAATCACAGCAGCCAAGATCAAGACTAGTACAGCATAAGGCAATACTTTTAATAGGCTAATCCAAGTCTGATCAAACCAATCATGTTGTTTACAATGACAGAAAGACTGGAACCAACCAAGCATTCTTGAATAGTAGTCAGACTCACTGAGTTTACACAGGCAGTCCAATTCTGATCATTTTTAATTGGTCTTTAAACCAATCAGATAAGAGCTTTTTGCCAGTACTTGGGCAAAATATCAGAGTTGGGCTGCCTGTGTAAACACAGCCATTGTGTTGTACTTGAAAAGTGAACAGACACCAATGCATTGACTGTAGGGCCTAGATATCGTTGGTGTCAGTGACTGTGAGTTTGTCATGTGTTTTGTGCCTGCAATCTCTCAAATGTCTTACATTGTTCTTTGGGAAATTAACAAAAAGAAAAATGTGTTTTGTACTTTGAATAATGCATTATTTCTCTGTCCATCTTATGAATAACGGTTTTGTGGGAATGTTCATGTTGCCTTGCAATAAACAACTGTTTGAACCTTGTACACATGCCATTTCTTTGTCTTTCAATTTGTTGCTTAAAACAAAAGTATGTTTAAAGGGGAAAACGTTTGTTAATCTCAAAGAAAAAGGGGTAAACTAGTAAATCTACTTATGTTGCCAGGAGATTCCGACCCGACCTGTAGTGGCGCTTCCCTATGAACTGGCACAGGAGAGAGCTGTCCGTAACTCGTCCACAAAAATCAGCTTTCCAAACGTTACTCTTTTGGGGTGAAGTTCCATTTATTGCGTATATAAATGGCTCCAAAACACATATTCCTATAGAAAAGGGTACAGAGATGCAGTCTATAAGCTGTATCTGTGATACGGTAACAACTGTATGTGCTCTCCTCTCACCTGTGATAACCCTTCCTGGTCACCTGTGCTAACCCTTCCTGGTCACCTGTGCTAACCCTTCCTGGTCACCTGTGTTAACCCTTCCTGGTCACCTGTGTTAACCCTTCCTGGTCACCTGTGTTAACCCTTCCTGGTCACCTGTGTTAACCCTTTCTGGTCACTTGTGTTAACCCTTCCTGGTCACCTGTGCTAACCCTTCCTGGTCACCTGTGTTAACCCTTCCTGGTCACCTGTGCTAACCCTTCCTGGTCACCTGTGTTAACCCTTCCTGGTCACCTGTGCTAACCCTTCCCGGTCACCTGTGTTAACCCTTCCTGGTCACCTGTGTTAACCCTTCCCTGGCTCACCTGTGATAACCCTTCATGGTCACCTGTGTTAACCCTTCCTGGTCACCTGTGCTAACCCTTCCTGGTCACCTGTGGTTAACCCTTTCTGGTCACTTGTGCATTTGTAGGGACAAAAACAGTACATACAATAGTAAATGAATTCACAATGACAAATTCATAACATTGCTATACAGTACAGTATGAAGACCAGACTGAGTCCTGTTTTGGCAGTAAGCAGGTTCCCTGTACCTGCGCCCATGAGGGGTGTAGTTTAAGTCAAGGTACATGGGCTGAGCTTTGCTGAAGGCCCTGGCCTCTATTCATTCAAAATGATTCAGTGGCATTAGAATTCCCTCCCACTAGTTCCCCAGTGCATTCTAATGTAAGCTAATATAGCAATTATTAATCCTATTGTCTTGACGGAGACAAGAGAAAAACACTTAAGTATATGCCTAATTCATGAAAATCATGTCCAAAGCAATAACAGATGTCCCACGGGTGGTTAGTACCATTTTAGAATATAATGTCAACAGTAATACTGTTTCCAACTCAGGCCACAATAGGGGTATCTGGAGAAAGATAATAGAAGCTATTATTTCACTTGAATGAAAACAATGGGAAAGGAAAAATAAAGTGGATGAAATTACGTTTACCTATTGCCAAACAGGACTGATGAAGGACTGCATGGCAAGCCTGGTGTTAGGTAGGTTGATATCATGGTACGGTGGACTGCAGCCACTGTGATTAGTGACACATTACTACCATCTGAGTACTCAAAAGCTAATGGTTTAAATCAATAATCACTTCTGGGCCCTCGCAAAGCTCACCTCCGGCACCTTGACTTAACCTACTCCCCTCATGGGTGCAGATACTGTACAGGGGACCTGCTTACTGCAAAAACAGGCAATGTTATGAATTTGTCACTGACATTTCCACAGCGCAATGACAGCCCGCACTGAGCCTGATTGGCTGACTATCCATTGTTGGTCGAAGCACTTTCTACCTAGCATGAGGATTAAAAGGGCAGCTTTCCGTAAAAATGAGCAATCTTTCCGGTGCAACAATGGGACAATTCGTAGTACAACGTATTTCTCATCCCTGGATTGAGGTCATGCTGTCCGACCCTAGTGCAGCTAGCTGTAAGCAAACAGGTCTGGTCTGCTGGCAAGACATGATTGGTGCAATTTAAACAGCCATCCACTAGAGAGCAGTATTTTCATACAGTGAAAGCGCCGAATTGTGGATCTTCTTCAAACTCGAATATCTTTGTTCCAAGTTTGGCCCTTGAACTTTGAACCTACTGCGACTTTGATGGGGTACATGTGAAAACGCCGTGCTTCTCCACGGTCTTATTGTGTACTGTACTGTAAATAATCGGATAAACCCGGGTATAAGCAATGGTGAGTTATTTTTGTATTTTGAAACGCTATGAATTTCTATGTCATGATGAGGGAAGCTGTGAAGGAGAAACGCTGCTTGCTTCTCTTGCCTTAGCCCGCACCCCTTGCCAATCTTGGCTGTCTAATTTAGTTTATGCAACCGTAATGTATCCTTGATATGTCTTCTACCTTTGTAGCTAACGTTAGGAAGCTGGCTCATATTGTTGCTTTAATAAGCGAGCTAACTACACTGAATACATATAAACGCAACATGTAAAGTGTTGGTCCCATGTTTCATGAGTTGAAATAAAAGATCCCAGAAATGTTCCATATGCACAAAAAACGTATCTGTGTTGTGCGCAAATTTTTTACTATCCTGTCAGTGAGCATTTCTCCTTTGCCAAGGTAATCCATCCACCTGACCAGTGTTGCATGCATATCAATAAGCTGATTAAACAGCATGTTCAATGTACAGGTGCACCTTGTGCTGGGGACAATAAATGGCCACTCTAAAATGTACAGTTTTGTCATAACGCAATGCCACAGATGTTTGAGGGAACATACATTTGGCATGCTGACTGCAGGAATGTCCACCAGAGCTGTTGCCAGAGAATTGCCACCTCCAACGTCATTTTAGAGAATTTGGCAGTATGTCCAACCAGCCTCACAACCGCAGAACACGTGTATGGCATTGTGTGGGCGAGCGGTTTGCTGATGTCATCGTTGTGAACAGAGTGCCCCATGGTGGCGGTGGGGTTATGGTATGGGCAGACATAAGCTACAGACAACGAATACTATTGCAATTTAAATGCACCGAGATATCGTGACAAAATCCTGAGGACCATTGTCGTGTCTTTCACCTCATGTTTTAGCATGACAATCCTCGGCCCCATGTCGCAAGGATCTGGAAGCTGAAACTGTGCCAGTTCTTCTATGGCCTGCATACTCACCAGACATGTCACCCATTGAGCATGTTTGGGATGCTCTGGCTCGACGTGTACGACAGCGTGTTCCAGTTCCCGCCAATATCCAGAACCCTTGCACAGCCATTGAAGAGGAGTTGGACAACATGCGCTGCATGGTGGTCACATCAGATACTGACTGGTTTTCTGATCCACGCCCCTACTTTTTTTAAGGTGTCTGTGACCGACAGTCATGTGTAATCCATAGATTAGTGCCTAATGAATTTATTTCAACTGACTGATTTCCTTAAAGGAACTGTAACTGAGTAAAATTGTAGAAATGATTGCATGTTGCGTTTTTATGTTTTTGTTCAGTGTAGTCACTGTGTGTGCATCAAACCTGCTCTTCCTTTGCCCGCTCTGTCTGATCTGAAATACTTTCGTAACAGTATGCCTATGGCTGGTTCACAATGTTGACTGTCAACACAATGTTGACTGTCAACACAATCTTGCTTGAAACTAACCAGGTCTAATGTGAGCTGAGGGGGAGAAGTGGGTTTTTACATTGAGGTTGCCATTCATTCATTCATTATGAGCTGTAATCTGTCGCAATACTAAGCCTTCTTGAGCCAAACCAGACTGTTGCATTCTGTTGACATAAAGTGTAACTAACAATCTGTCTGTTGTCTCTGTGTAGGCTAAATATCTTGCGCAGATCATTGTCATGGGGGCGCAGGTGGTAGGACGGGCGTTTGCACGTGCATTGCGGCAAGAATATGCAGGTATGTTCCTCACTCAACAATGCTTTTGTATGATATTTCAATGTAAAATGGACTGTGAAAACATGTCTCATTTAGGGAAATTAAGCCTGTCTTTCTGTTTCTCTACCTGTCTCTCTTTCTCTCTCTGTTGAGAGAGAAACAAACTCTGTTGCATAAATTGTCCTTACCTGAGAAGGTGACCAACCCTGTCTCTTCTGTCTCTGTCTGCAGCCAGTCAAGCTGCAGCGGAGGCCAGGGGCCGTGCCGGCCAGCAGTCAGCAGCAGCCTCTAGTCTCAATGGGATGACCTTACAGGAGGCCCAGCAGATCCTCAATATCGCCACGCTCACCCCTGAGGAGCTCCAGAAGGTACACACACTTTAAAGTACATTGAAGACAACACCCAGAGAACACAGGCCCTGTCCCTGTCCCTGTCCCTGCCCCCTTCCCCTAGGAACTTCACCACACGCAGATGATTGGATGGGTATAAACAATGTACCGGTACCTCCATCTTGTCCCTTAACAGGCTAGGAGGAGATGTTGTTAATCCCTATCCAGTCATATTTACACAAGTGTGTATGGGGTAGGGCGTGGGCTAGGGGGTTTTCTGGACAGGGCCACACTCACAAATTTAGAAGACAGGAAGTTCCTTCATGTGGCCTACATACAAGACAGACAAGTGTGTGTATGGTTGTAAATGTATTTCCATATCAGGCCATTGGTGGGGCCAACCTGTTCATGACTGACCTGCTGTACTTTGTCAACAGAACTATGAACACCTTTTTAAAGTCAACGACAAGGTAGTGGGCGGCTCCTTCTATCTACAGTCCAAGGTGAGGTCATTGTTTCATTTGCAGTATGGCTCCATCTCTGTGAGAGACAGTGCTTACTAGGTGAGGTCATTGTTTCATTTCCAGTATGGCTCCATCTCTGTGAGAGACAGTGCTTACTAGGTGAGGTCATTGTTTCGTTTCCAGTATGGCTCCATCTCTGTGAGAGACAGTGCTTACTAGGTGAGGTCATTGTTTCGTTTCCAGTATGGCTCCATCTCTGTGAGAGACAGTGCTTACTAGTGTCAGAGAGGCTTGAAACCAGGTGACTCAACAAGCAATTGCTTCCTTCTTGTGACGATGAAGACTCAGACCACCTCCTTGAGGTATTCATTGGGCGTAATGGCAAGTTGAGTCTCTTGGGTTTCATACCTGTTTGGTGCTTGTACAGAGCCTTGCACAGAGCTGTCCTGGTGATAATTGAAATTAGGCTGGTGACAGCGCACATTCCTAGACCTGTAGTCACTATCATGCCTTATATTAGGACACCACATGCCAGATCCAGTGGTAGTCTAAATGAATATTTACAATGTCAATGTGTCATTATGATAACAGAACAGTAGACAAATAGGATTTGCCATGTATGGAGGTGTACTGCTAAGGATGTTGATCAATTAATTGTGTGTGTGTCCTGTCTGCTTGTGTGTGTGTCCTGTCTGCTTGTGTGTGTGTCCTGTCTGCTTGTGTGTGTGTCCGTCCGCTTGTGTGTGTGTCCGTCCGCTTGTGTGTGTGTCCTGTCTGCTTGTGTGTGTGTCCGTCCGCTTGTGTGTGTGTCCGTCCGCTTGTGTGTGTGTCCGTGTGTCCCGTCTGCTTGTGTGTGTGTCCGTTCATCTGTGTATTTGAAGGTGGTGAGAGCGAAGGAGCGTCTAGATGAGGAGCTTTCTATTCAGACACAGGACAGTCAACCCAAACCCCCACCAGAGCAGAAGACCAGTCAACCCAAACCCCCACCAGAGCAGAAGACCAGTCAACCCAAACCCCCACCAGAGCAGAAGACCAGTCAACCCAAACCCCCACCAGAGCAGAAGACCAGTCAACCCAAACCCCCACCAGAACAGAAGACCAGTCAACCCAAACCCCCACCAGAGCAGAAGACCAGTCAACCCAAACCCCCACCAGAGCAGAAGACCAGTCAACCCAAACCCCCACCAGAGCAGAAGACCAGTCAACCCAAACCCCCACCAGAGCAGAAGACCAGTCAACCCAAACCCCCACCAGAGCAGAAGACCAGTCAACCCAAACCCCCACCAGAGCAGAAGACCAGTCAACCCAAACCCCCACCAGAGCAGAAGACCAGTCAACCCAAACCCCCACCAGAGCAGAAGACCAGTCAACCCAAACCCCCACCAGAGCAGAAGCAACAGACTCCAGAAACATGAACTGTCTCCTTCCCTACCCCACCCACTGTAAATTACACCCCACCCACTGTAAATTACACCCCACCCACTGTAAATTACTCCCTCAATAAAAGCCTTCTCCTTTTCTCAACCCATGTCTCTGTGTGTATGTCTCTGTGTGTATGTCTCTGTGCGAGATCAGGGTCGTGTTCATTATGCACCAAACGAAAGAAACCGGACTGAATCGGGGAGGTTCTATACCTGGAATTGGCCAATAAGAAACACTCATTTTAATTTTCCACATTGTGCTCTAATGAACACAACCTGTGCATTAGACCTGGGTCATAAACATTAGTATTTGAAATTGCAACAAATGGTCATTCATGTTGTCACATCTACATCACAATGCTGCCACTGTGTGGTTGGTTCCAGTAGTGTAAGCCTCCATAATGGAATCATTTAGCAGTTTTTGTTACTAGGAGTAGAGAGCCATCCTGTGTAACAAAAAAACGGTTACCTCCAAATATAATGCAAAATAAACTAGTGTTATGTATTACAATAATTATAATAAATTGTTATATTAGCAACTGTTGCTACATGGGTTGAGAGAGACAAGTAGAGGTAGCCATTAGCAACTTCAGACTTTTGAGATGCACCCCAAAAATACCCAGCCGTTGATTCATTCAGGAAGCTTGTTAACCAAATTAGGTTAACATTTAGGTACCCATATTAGGAGATTGGCTGATATGTGTTTCTGTGATGCTCCAATCACATTCCAGTAGAGGAGACACTGCTTATTGAGACTATTGACCTCACCTGTCTTCAATCAAGCAAACTGATTGATTTGCTATATAAGATACCTGGGGTGTAATCATTAGTTCCAAATGGATTTAAAACAAAACGGTCACTCCAAACGGAAAACATTTCCCAACAAAAACGAGTTTCTATTGGAAAAATGCAGTTGGTCCCTCCCTATTTCACTTCATTTGGTTCTGTTTGAGTCCTAGTGAACACACCCCTGCTTAAGTTCATTTCTATGGTGCGTTCCTAGTTGATATTGGTCAAATGTATACTAGTCCTTGTTTTGACTAGGGTTATTGTACAAATGTTCCATCGCAAGAATGAATCACTTTTCTCCCAGGTAACATGGTATTTCCCGCCAAAACCGGAAGTGTAATTCAAAAGCATATAAATAGGCCAATGTCTGGCTTTGATTAGTGATTTGATCGAAAATGCAAGACCGATGCTACATGAGCCTGATGAGCCATACATTAAATACATTTTATGAGCCCAACATTAAAGACATTTTATCAATCAATCAAATGTATTTATAAGGCCCTTACATCAGCTGATGTCACAAAGTGCTGTACAGAAACCCAGCCTAAAACCCCAAACAGCAAACAATGCAGGTGTAGAAGCACGGTGGCTAGGAAAAACTCCCTAGAAAGGCCAGAACCTAGGAAGAAACCTAGAGAGGAACCAGGCTATGAGGGGTGGCCAGTCCTCTTCTGGTTGTGCCGGTTGGAGATTATAACAGAACATGGCCAAGATGTTCAAATGTTCATTGATGACCAGCAGGGTCAGATAATAATAATCACAGTGGTTGTAGAGGATGCAACAGGTCAGCACCTCAGGAGTAAATGTCAGTTGGCTTTTCATAGCCGATCATTCAGAGTATCTCTACCACTCCTGCTGTTTCTATAGAGTTAAAAACAGCAGGTCTGGGACAGGTAGCACGTCCGGTGAACAGGTCAGGGTTCCATAGCCGCAGGCAGAACAGTTGAAACTGGAGCAGCAGCACAGCCAGGTGGACTGGGGACAGCAAGGAGTCATCAGGCCAGGTAGTCCTGAGGCATGGTCATTTTATGAGCCCAACATTAAAGACATTTTATGAGCCCAAGCCCAAAAAAGACCAAATGATTGTGCCATTATCCAATACATATATGATAGGCTCAGTGTTGACCCGTCATTCAGGATTCCCCACCTGTTTTGATCACCACCTGTTTACATATCAGTTTGCAAACAATATAATATATTTTTTTTTAATCATTGAGTTAATAAAGCTGCATACAAATATGAGCTGTGTTCAATTACCCATACTAACAATGTGTATACTACATACTTAATGAGTATGAATTCATTTTAGTATACTGTAAGTGTAAACAAACGGTATTCTTTCAGTTGAGCAAGTTGATGCTGTTTCTATGCAACATCTTGCTAGAATAACAAATTACTAGCTAGACATTTTATGACTTCGGGTGTGTTCATAAATTCAATCTGAATTATGCACCTCCTTCAAATCATGATAATAAAGTTGGGAGAGAAAATGCAATTCTGGTGCAGCACATGCGGCCTACAAAGTTACATGTGTAGGCTAGCGAATTTGATTTTAATTTTGAAATATAAAAATGTCTATAATTGGTATGCTGACTCATATATACATTTCATAATATTTCCCAGAATGTTATTTCCTACCTCCTCTTTCTCTCTCTCTATTGTTGCTTCATTCCTTCCTCGCTTTCAACAGTTAAATTAAATACGTTTAGTTGTCCGCATCTTCATCATTCTAATGACATGTTTGCATAATATAGGACTAGAATTAGATGCAGACGGCTTTTAATTCTCTTCAGGAAGATTGAATGGTTATGGGTCTGAATAAATAACTGCTATAGACTACCGCCATCACACGTTCGCTCTTCTTTCAAACTCCCCGTGAGTTCTATTGGCTGCTTTATTTAACATTCAGCAAACAAGAGCTTGCACCCCTCTTCAAATAGTTTATTGGTATAAGAAACGCAACAACAACAAAAAGTCCAGCAAGCTATTCTAGTCTAGCTTTTCCTACATGAGAGTCCAAGAGCTAAGCAGCGTTTCTTAAAGGAGAGAGGCCAGCGGACCACAGGTGCGTGCGTATTGCGCAAGAGACAGAGGCTATACATTTGAAGTTATTATGCATAACTCATCATTCATTACATAAATATAACGCAAATACTGCATTGAATATACTACCTGAAAGAGGTAGGCTAGGACATCTATATCTATGCCTATATTATCTATTTGGATGCAATTTGAATGGAATTGAGAAAGACTGCAAGAGAGCGCTCGCGTGTGCGCTGATTTAAAGCAACGATGTTCAAGTGATAGGCTGTTTTAAAACTCTGCAGCTACAATTAAAACATATATATCTTTACAATAAAAAGAATCAGGTGACCTCCGAAAGCCATTCGGTCCTTATATTACTTCATCATAGGATATGCTGCAGCAAATGTAGGCCTACCTGTCACCAGAACAAAAGTTACCATGATGGGATGATAGGTCTACATGGTGAACTGCACTCCATAGTGAGGTGGGCTGCCTGTCCATAGATTGATGACTGAGCTTTGAAGACTGATCATGCAGCAAGCAGCGAGAAGGCCGTAGAGAAGCCATATTTAGACATCGCATATAATTTAACAATTCCATTTCACGTCATGCTGTTCATATAAATAATTTATTATAATTTACCGTTTTCTCAGTTATTTATCCCTGGAAAATGGAGTGGTTTTGGGCGGTAAATCTCGGTATCCGGGTTCCCGACATTCAACCCTAGTTTTGACCCTCGCTTGTCTGGGAAATATTCCATAAAAAGTGAGTCCTTGCTGATGTTGTGATGTCATCCTAACCCCGGTCAATGTTGCCACTGATGTGTTCAAGGATCTGTCATTGTCAAAGCCAACTACGTCATTCCATGCATCAGAGGACTCTACAACCATCTGAGGGTGTGTGTGTCCCAATTCTCCAAACTTTCCCCATAATGGTGTAAATGTTGGCTTACATTGATCCACAACTGAGTATAGAGGCAAGCTTGACAAAAGCCTAAAGAAATCCATTGACAAGTGCCTGAGCAGAACTCATCAGACAGAAGAAGCTGTACCCAGGAGGAGCGATGGAAGAGGAAGCTCCACTCAGTGTTTTTCTATTTTATTTGATGGTTTAATGAAAGTCAATGAACTAAGAGTGTTAACCAAAATCTGTCCTCAGGACCCCAAGAGCTGCATGTTTAGTTTTTATTCCATTGCACTACACAGCTGATTCAAATAATACAAGCTTGATGATGTGTTGATTATTTGAATCAGCTGTGTAGTGCTATGGGGGGGGCACGACCGAGTTTGGGAAATGCTTGTTGACCAGACCTGTTGACCAGACCCAGTTGCTCTTGCATTGGTTTCTATGGGAGACACACCCAGTTAATTCGACCAGAACAAAAGCGTCTGCTAAATGACGTAAATGTAAATGTAAACGGCCTGAGTGGACTATCTTCATTTATCCACTAACAAAGAGATTTTGGAGTACCCATAGTGATGGATAGAGGGTGCACTGGCCACAAGACCAGAGATTGTAGTTCCTCATCAACCCACATCTGAGATCTGCTGCTGATCCCAATGGCTGATTCTCTGTAATTCCGGAAGACACACAGCAGTTCCTGTCTAACACTGAGCAGAATTGCTGCCTAGTACCTACATGTTCAAGCATCCTTTTCAGTTGTGGAGCACCTCTTCAGCATTGGAGGGCATGTCATCAGAGGCAACAACTCCTCACTTTTAAACAGCCAGTTATAAACTTGAGTTGTTATGGAATCATTTTTAACACTTACAATTTAGATACAATTTAGATGTGATTCAAAAACAATATAAGGTGTGGTGTGTGTGATGCAGCACTCCAGATGTAGTAACTGAAAAATGACAAATAAATTGTATCAAATACGACTTTATTAAACATTTTCTTTCCATTGACATTATCGTAATAAAATTCCTCTAAAACAGAAGCACACAGATATGTTGTACCAATTGGAGACTTTTACAACTCTAAAATTAAGCATGTTCAAGAACCTCGAGAACACGATGCCAGGAAAAAATATATATTCATATATATATATTTCATTTTTCATATACTTTTATATCTTCTATATTTTCACTTGTAATAAAAGGCACTTGGAATATGTTTTAAAATACTGACATTTAAAATATCTCAAAAAATGTGCAAAAAATAACTTGGATACGGGCCTCTTGTGGCCTTAGTCTTGAATTAACCCTTTGCGCACTGCTGTGGCACTTCAGTCAATGAATGGCATCCCTTGTAAGTGGCACTAATATTGCTAGCTATCACAATTTAGTGCCCCAAATGTTCCTGTGATAAGCACATACTGTGACTCTGGTTATAGCTTAATTATTCATTGGCGTCAATTAGCTTTTTGTTTTTAACCCTTTCAGGAAAAAGTACCGCTTCTTTTCAACTATGACAGATAGGGTTTAATTCTAAAAAAGAAAACATAAATCCAACATAAAAGTTATTGCTATTGGTCCTCAAAACCAGCAAATTACAGAACCATATCAACCCACTGAGAATGAATTGACTTACACATTTTACATTTTCAACTGTTGGCAATTGGCATATCCCCTATAATATAAACACTCCTGGAGAAGACAAAGGTGCAGAACATTACATGACAGAGTGTGCCCAAAGGGTTAATGATTCAAACAGCTTATTTTTATATTGAAATATGTGGAACCTGGAATTGGATCCGTGTCAATTTCAGCTTTCTCCACCCAGCAGCCTAGAACTCTAGCCTGGTACCAGATCTGTTTGTGCTGTCTTGCCAACTCCTATTGTCATTGTCATGAATTCGCCAGTCTGAACAAACAGGTCTGGGACCACGCTACCAGAACACTCCTCTCTCTCTCTCTGGCCTCAATGAGCAAGAGAGACAGAGGAGGAGAGAGAGATGAAGGGATGAATGGACAGAGGGGATTGGACTGGGGAGAACAGTCATGTCTGAGGATTCCACTGTTGCCAGGGAAACCTAGCCTACTTAACACCTGTTACTGGTGACATCATCTGACTCTGAAATCACACTGGAGGTCGGTCCAGTGACATGGAGGTGGTTTGCTCCGACCATGCCTGCCTGGAGGGAGATAGAAATACTGGCCACCAAAGAGGAGGCTAGAGAGTGTGTCCATGTGTGGAGCACTCTCCGTGTGTGTGATCACAGTGATTAAGAGTGGCCGAGGCAGAAATAGAAATATGCAGTGAATCTGCACAGCACAAATCCTCCCTTGGCTTGTCAGAGATAGCACTGCAGCCTCCAGCGCAGCATGACTTATTTTGACCCGCTCCTTAAAAACCCCAAACATATTTAGCCAGAGAGGATTATACTGGATATCTGGGTTTGTTTACTGTGTGTGTGAGGGCGCGCATGCATGTTTTAGTGTTTTACCCTGTCTGTCTGTCTGCATGCATGCCTGTTTGTGTGTGTGCCTGTTTGTCTGTGTGTGTGCCTGTTTGTGTGTGTGCCTGTTTGTCTGTGTGTGTGCCTGTTTGTGTGTGTGCCTGTTTGTCTGTGTGTGTGCCTGTTTGTCTGTGTGTGTGCCTGTTTGTGTGAGTGCCTGTTTGTCTGTGTGTGTGCCTGTTTGTGTGTGTGCCTGTTTGTCTGTGTGTGTGCCTGTTTGTGTGTGTGCCTGTTTGTCTGTGTGCCTGTTTGTGCGTGTGCCTGTTTGTGTGTGTGCCTGTTTGTGTTTGTGTGTGCCTGTTTGTGTGTGTGTTTGTCTGTGTGTGTGACTGTTTGTCTGTGTGTGTGCCTGTTTGTGTGTGTGCCTATTTGTGCGTGTGCCTGTTTGTGCGTGCGCCTGTTTGTGTGTGTGTATGCCTGTTTGTGTGTGTGTGTGCCTGTTTGTGTTTTTTACTCTAACCCTCCTCTGGTGAAAAGCTTTGTGGCGACAGCTGACCGGCTAGAGAGGGAGAGTTCAGCCTTTTGGCTTTAATTTATATACAAAAAACAGAGAGCAGACAGAGTTCAGTGACCTAGTTTCCCTGCTGGCTGGCAGCATGAGGCAGGGAGAGGAGTGAGAGAGAAACGGGGTGGGCACTGACTTCAGAGACGAGAGGCCCTGGTGAGGGTGGGATGGGCTCTCTCTACCCTGTTCATTCATTTCTCCATTCACCCCCCCCCCCCCCCCACCATTTTAGATGTTCAGATTGTAATTCGTTCAGTTGATGTTGTCATGGGGATCCCTTCCTCTAAACCTAGGTCTGGTAAACCCTTCGTCTAGCCTAGCCCTAGGTCTGGTAAACCCTTCGTCTAGCCTAGCCCTAGGTCTGGTAAACCCTTTGTCTAGTTTAGCCCTAGGTCTGGTAAACCCTTCGTCTAGCCTAGCCCTAGGTCTGGTAAACCCTTCGTCTAGTTTAGCCCTAGGTCTGGTAAACCCTTCGTCTAGCCTAGCCCTAGGTCTGGTAAACCCTTCGTCTAGCCTAGCCCTAGGTCTGGTAAACCCTTCGTCTAGCCTAACCCTAGGTCTGGTAAACCCTTCGTCTAGCCTAGCCCTAGGTCTGGTAAACCCTTCGTCTAGCCTAGCCCTAGGTCTGGTAAACCCTTCGTCTAGTCTAGCCCTAGGTCTGGTAAACCCTTCGTCTAGCCTAGCCCTAGGTCTGGTAAACCCTTCGTCTAGTCTAGCCCTAGGTCTGGTAAACCCTTCATCTAGCCTAGCCCTAGGTCTGGTAAACCCTTCATCTAGCCTAGCCCTAGGTCTGGTAAACCCTTCATCTAGCCTAGCCCTAGGTCTGGTAAACCCTTCGTCTAGTCTAGCCCTAGGTCTGGTAAACCCTTCATCTAGCCTAGCCATAGGTCTGGTAAACCCTTTGTCTAGCCTAGCCCTAGGTCTGGTAAACTCTTCGTCTAGCCTAGCCCTAGGTCTGTTAAACCCTTCGTCTAGCCTAGCCCTAGGTCTGGTAAACCCTTCGTCTAGCCTAGCCCTAGGTCTGGTAAACCCTTTGTCTAGCCTAGCCCTAGGTCTGGTAAACCCTTTGTCTAGCCTAGCCCTAGGTCTGGTAAACCCAATCCCTAACAGATGCCCTCTATGTTTGCAATCAGAAGTTCAGAACCCATCCTCACCTCTGGATGGTGCTGTGTAAATTGGACACTGATTGATGTGCCCAGTCTGTGTAGCTATGGACCTTTATACCACCACAACCACTCCATCTACTGGACCACATGGTCACTTTGACAGCACCATGGACATAATGTATGGGTCTGGAGGTAAACCCTACCAATAGATGAACTCAGAGAATGTGTGGGTCTGGAGATAAACCCTGCCAATAGATGAACTCAGAGAGTGTGTGGGTCTGGAGGTAAACCCTGTCAATAGATGAACTCAGAGAGTGTGTGGGTCTGGAGATAAACCCTGTCAATAGATGAACTCAGAGAGTGTGTGGGTCTGGAGGTAAACCCTGCCAATAGATGAACTCAGAGAGTGTGTGGGTCTGGAGGTAAACCCTGTCAATAGATTAACTCAGAGAGTGTGTGGGTCTGGAGATAAACCCTGCCAATAGATTAACTCAGAGAGTGTGTGGGTCTGGAGGTAAACCCTGCCAATAGATGAACTCAGAGAGTGTGTGGGTCTGGAGGTAAACCCTGCCAATAGATGAACTCTGAGAGTGTGTGGGTCTGGAGGTAAACCCTGCCAATAGATGAACTCAGAGAGTGTGTGGGTCTGGAGGTAAACCCTGCCAATAGATGAACTCAGAGAGTGTGTGGGTCTGGAGGTAAACCCTGCCAATTGATGAACTCAGAGAGTGTGTGGGTCTGGAGGTAAACCCTGTCAATAGATTAACTCAGAGAGTGTGTGGGTCTGGAGATAAACCCTGTCAATAGATGAACTCAGAGAGTGTGTGGGTCTGGAGGTAAACCCTGCCAATAGATGAACTCTGAGAGTGTGTGGGTCTGGAGGTAAACCCTGCCAATAGATGAACTCAGAGAGTGTGTGGGTCTGGAGGTAAACCCTGTCAATAGATGAACTCAGAGAGTGTGTGGGTCTGGAGGTAAACCCTGTCAATAGATGAACTCAGAGAGTGTGTGGGTCTGGAGGTAAACCCTGCCAATAGATGAACAGAGAGTGTGTGGGTCTGGATGTAAACCCTGCCAATAGATGAACAGAGAGTGTGTGGGTCTGGAGGTAAACCCTGCCAATAGATGAACAGAGAGTGTGTGGGTCTGGAGGTAAACCCTGCCAATAGATGAACAGAGAGTGTGTGGGTCTGGAGGTAAACCCTGCCAATAGATGAACAGAGAGTGTGTACTCTCTCTACAGAGTGAGGATCTGTACAGGACCTATTCTATAACTGTGTGATTGTCAGTGAGGATTATATCTTCTTATTATTATTATAAATTGGCCATCCCCTGACCCCACTCACCTGGGTCGTGTTCATTAGGCACCAAACGGACTGAAAAAGGAAGGGACTATCTGGATTTGTCCAGTGCTCAGAAACACTACTTTTCCATTGCAAAACATGTTTTTATGTTTTCTGTTGCATGTCCTAATGAACACAACCCTGTTCAGGACAGGAAGGACCATCATCCCTACAGCCCCTCCATATCCTGGGCCAGCCCAGGGAGAAAGCTGAGTTACAGAGCAGCCATTACAAGAAATAGAAAACAAAGCAACTTCAACATCAGAAAATGTCTCGTCTGAACATCGATGACAAAAGAACAAACAAATGACTAACAAAAACAACCAGAACTGTGATTATTCTCAAAACAATGGACATACCGTCATGGAAAATAAAGTATGGACATACCGTCATGGAAAATAAAGTATGGACATACCGTCATGGAAAATAAAGTATGGACATACCGTCATGGAAAATAAAGTATGGACATACCGTCATGGAAAATAAAGTATGGACATACCGTCATGGAAAATAAAGTATGGACATACCGTCATGGAAAATAAAGTATGGACATACCGTCATGGAAAATAAAGTATGGACATACCGTCATGGAAAATAAAGTATGGACATACCGTCATGGAAAATAAAGTATGGACATACCGTCATGGAAAATAAAGTATGGACATACCGTCATGGAAAATAAAGTATGGACATACCGTCATGGAAAATAAAGTATGGACATACCGTCATGGAAAATAAAGTATGGACATACCGTCATGGAAAATAAAGTATGGACATACCGTCATGGAAAATAAAGTATGGACATACCGTCATGGAAAATAAAGTATGGACATACAGTCATGGAAAATAAAGTATGGACATACCGTCATGGAAAATAAAGTATGGACATACCGTCATGGAAAATAAAGTATGGACATACCGTCATGGAAAATAAAGTATGGACATACCGTCATGGAAAATGGAAATGTAAGACCTTTAAAGAAAGATGGAGAGAGAGAGAGTGAGTAGAGGTGGAGGGGTATTTGGCTCTTCAGGGGAATGTTTCTTGTGTTGAGATGCTCCTCTCACCTGTCCTCCTCTTCTCCTCTCACCTCCGCTCCTATACCCACATAACATGGTTCACTCAACATTCTACATACATCATATCTCTGCGACGCCAGCTTGTGGAAGGACCCCAGAGTCCACAGAGAAAGGTGGCCGTTTCAAGCCTGAGCGTAAATGAAGGGAAAACCAAGGTAGTGAAGATGGAAAGAGAAAGACAAAATGTTTCCAGAGAGCCACAAGTACAAGTTGGCAGTTCCATGTTTTGTAAAACGTTACAAAGACATTGGTGTGTATGGTATAAGTGCATGTTGAATGCAATCGAACCACACGGATTCCTACATAAGTAAATTGTTCTAAAAGTCTGTGAATTAACCCCACTTCCTTGGAAAAGTGAAGTGACGCAGTTTCTAGTGTGGCTGTGGTTCTCTGACCAGCCCAGCTGTACGCAGCAGTAAAGCGTGATTCACACCACAGGGCCAAACCATGCCTACCTGGCCTGGTTACGCCATGATGCTGGAACCATGCTCAACAGAACAATGTGGAAAGGAAATCCGAGCCAGCACGGTACGGTTTGAGTCAGCCCTATAGTGTCAACCAGCCAGTCATGTGTCACACACCCTGTGCTTCAGGATACACAGCTCCAACTCCACAAGGACTCAGGACTCTTCACTGGACAGCCACCTGTTTTACACAGCTGGTTTTAATGAAAGGTCATTTCAAACACTGTTCCACAACACAGTGTGTTACTTAAACAGTGGACCTTTCATACTCAGTACTTCACTCACTGTGTCATTTACAAGTAGAGTTGTTGTGGACAATAATACATTGGACTGGGAGGCTGACTGGCCAGAGTAATTCACCTGTCCACCAGGGGGTACATAACAACACCTGTGCCATAGACGTTACCGTGAAGAAGAGGAAGAATATTGGTCATTTGCTGGGTGATATAACACCGTTTGTCTGCCTTCTAAGACTTCAGTTGCTCTGCGTCCTTACACAGCCCCTAGTGTGCAACGACAAGCCCGTCACATATCATTGTGGAAAGGGCTGGTCCACGATGGTCACCCTCCCCGAATCGGGAAAAGATTGTCAAAAATAGTCATCAAAGTGCTCCCGTTTCGGTTATGTTTGAGGAGAGTTGTTGAGAGCTTAGCAGCAGTTGTGAGGTTTACATCACTATAGCCTGGGTTGATCTACTGACTCAAAGGGGTTTGGTGCTCCTTGGTTGGATGTCATTCTGAGTGACATACACATCATCGAATAATGCATGTGCTCCTGTGGATGGCACTCTGATTGACATCCAATAGCACCGCCCTACTGTTTAAAGTAAGGAGATGCAGTCAATAACCCGCATTCAATTAATCCGTAATCCCCTTCTAAATCAGTTTGACTTCACTTCCGATAAAACAGAAAGTTTGTCCAATTGTGTTCCCAGCACTTGATAGGAAGTAGTTTCTGTAACCTTTAAAGCAGCGGAATGGGGACGTACTGTGTGTTGCTAGCCTAGCAGTGAGCGCCTCCTACTGTTTCATTTGTGTGTCTACCTCACTGCTAGGCCACAGAGCACACTGTCAACATGAACATTATCAATACATACACATGAGGTGGCGCTTGAGCAAGGACACAGAGCATTAGAAGACTGTTGTTTCAATGGAGCCCGTCCAGAAACAAAGGAAACGTAAGTAAGTGAGAAAAGCCAGAGAATGTGGTGAAGAGGTGAGGAGGGCCACTGTTGCATTTTTTTCAAGCCTTATGAAATAATACAAAATAATACATGATTGAAATATATGAGTTGTTGATGGTCCCAAAATGTGCTAGATAAATGCAAAGATAGCAGTGCCAGATACCTCAGTTTACGTTTCTCTAATCAATTATATATTTTTTTGTCCGAGTCAATTTTACAAACTGAGGTGTGGACTTTGTTGTTAAGTTTAAGTTGCCTGAAAGTAGACTTTCTTTCTTTTCACCTGTCAATTTTTTTCTACATTTTTCTACGTTTTCTCAGCCCCCCTTGAGCTCCTCTGGAATGTGTGTGTGTGTGAGTGTGTGTGTGTGTGTGTGTTAGTTGACCACAGCTGGCTTGAGCACAACCGTGCCGGAGGGGATGAACACCCAGGACAGGGGGTCGTGGGAGGCCCCCGTGGAGAGGTTCAGCACCCCCCCACGATGAAGCTTGTCCTTCCCCTCCTCCCCCCCAATTTTCCCCTTGTGGTGACACCCGTGGTGGTGGGCCCTGCGCTCCGAGGCGGACGACCCCATGGATCCTCCTAGGGACACGGGCCCCAGCCCCAGGGCTGAGGAGGGGAAGGCCGGGGAGAGCCCCAGGGACGACTTGGTGGCCAGGCTCAGAGGAGAACCATTGAAGGACAGGATGGAGGTGGTGCAAGGGGAGCTGGGGCACCCCCCCAGCATGCTCAGGTCCAGGGGCCGGGGGGTGAGGGGGGATAGAGGGATGGAGCCCGCCAGGCCCTGCAGAGCGTGGCCCCCCAGGAGAGCGGCAGCGGCACTGGGGATGATGATATGGGCCCCACTGAGGTAGCTCAGCTCAGACTCCCCCAGCTTCCCCCCTCCTCCACCCATCCCCACCCCCAGGGGACCCACCTTGAGCAGGGAGCTCAGCCCACCGAGAGAGGCTTGCTCCTGGGCTACAGAGTGGCCGTGGGCCTTGATGTGCTTACGGAGGGAGCTAGGGTCTGTGTAGCGCTTCAGGCAGCCGGCCATTTTGCAGTAGTAGGGCTTGTCCACGTAGTGGGTGCGTGTGTGCTTGAAGCGGTCGCTGGAGTTGGAGTAGCGCTTGCTGCAGCCCTCGTATGGACACATGTAGGGCTTCTCACCTGAGGAGAAAAGACATTCAGGTAAGTTATTCAATAAACTTCATTCGTTATTTTAGCGTTAGAGATTGCATGAAGGAAGGAATGTTTTCAAGTGTATACAGCATTAAAAAAAACTGTGTGACTTTACAGTGAGGGATCTTTTCAGTCTTTTGTACTGATCTGTCTGTCTGTCTGTCTGTCTGTCTGTCTGTCTGTCTGTCTGTCTGTCTGTCTGTCTGTCTGTCTGTCTGTCTGTCTGTGTGTGTGTGTGTGTGTGTGTGTGTGTGTGTGCTGAGTGTCTGTCTGTGTGTCTGACTGTCTGTGTGTCTGTCTGTGTGTCTGTGTGTCTGAGTGTCTGTGTGTCTGTCTGTGTCTGAGTGTCTGTGTGTCTGAGTGTCTGTCTGTCTGTGTGTCATTGTGTCTGTGTGTCTGAGCGTCTGTGCGTCTGAGCGTCTGTGTGTCTGAGTGTCTGAGTGTCTGTGTGTCTGAGTGTCTGTGTGTCTGAGTGTCTGTGTGTCTGAGTGTCTGAGTGTCTGTGTGTCTGTGTGTCTGAGTGTCTGTGTGTCTGAGTGTCTGTGTGTCTGAGTGTGTGTGTGTCTGTGTGTATGAGTGTCTGTGTGTCTGAGTGTCTGAGTGTCTGTGTGTCTGAGTGTCTGTGTGTCTGAGTGTCTGTGTGTCTGAGTGTCTGAGTGTCTGTGTGTCTGTGTGTCTGAGTGTCTGTGTGTCTGAGTGTCTGTGTGTCTGTGTGTCTGTGTGTCTGAGTGTCTGAGTGTCTGAGTGTCTGTGTGTCTGAGTGTCTGAGTGTCTGTGTGTCTGAGTGTCTGAGTGTCTGAGTGTCTGAGTGTCTATCCAACCTGTGTGTCTGAGTGTCTGAGTGTCTCTGTGTCTGTGTGTCTGTGTGTCTGAGTGTCTGTGTGTCTGAGTGTCTGTGTGTCTGAGTGTCTGAGTGTCTGTGTGTCTGAGTGTGTGTGTGTCTGTGTGTATGAGTGTCTGTGTGTCTGAGTGTCTGAGTGTCTGTGTGTCTGAGTGTCTGTGTGTCTGAGTGTCTGTGTGTCTGAGTGTCTGAGTGTCTGTGTGTCTGAGTGTCTGTGTGTCTGTGTGTCTGTGTGTCTGAGTGTCTGAGTGTCTGTGTGTCTGAGTATCTGAGTGTCTGTGTGTCTGAGTGTGTGTGTCTGTGTGTCTGAGTGTCTGTGTGTCTGAGTGTCTGTGTGTCTGAGTGTCTGAGTGTGTGTGTCTGAGTGTCTGAGTGTCTGTGTGTCTGAGTGTCTGTGTGTCTGAGTGTCTGAGTGTCTGAGTGTCTGTGTGTCTGAGTGTCTGAGTGTCTGAGTGTCTGAGTGTCTGGTGTCGGTGTGTCTGAGTGTCTGTGTGTGTCTGTGTGTCTATCCAACCTGTGTGTCTGAGTGTCTGTGTGTCTGAGTGTCTGTGTGTCTGTGTGTCTATCCAACCTGTGTGTCTGTGTGTCTGTGTGTCTGAATGTGTGTGTCTGTGTGTCTGAGTGTCTGAGTGTCTGTGTGTCTGAGTGTCTGAGTGTCTGAGTGTCTGTGTGTCTGAGTGTCTGTGTGTCTGAGTGTCTGAGAGTCTGAGTGTCTGAGTGTCTGTGTGTCTGAGTGTCTGAGTGTCTGTGTGTCTGTGTGTCTGTGTGTCTGAGTGTCTGAGGGTCTGTGTGTGTCTGTGTGTCTATCCAACCTGTGTGTCTGAGTGTCTGAGTGTCTGAGTGTCTCTGTGTCTGAGTGTCTGAGTGTCTGTGTGTCTGTGTGTCTGTGTGTCTGAGTGTCTGAGTGTCTGAGTGTCTGCGTGTCTATCCAACCTGTGTGTCTGAGTGTCTGAGTGTCTCTGTGTCTGAGTGTGTGTCTGTGTGTCTGAGTGTCTGAGTGTCTGTGTGTCTAAGTGTTTGAGTGTCTGTGTGTCTGAGTGTGTGTGTGTCTGTGTGTATGAGTGTCTGTGTGTCTGAGTGTCTGTGTGTCTGAGTGTCTGTGTGTCTGAGTGTCTGAGTGTCTGTGTGTCTGAGTGTCTGTGTGTCTGAGTGTCTGTGTGTCTGAGTGTCTGTGTGTCTGTGTGTCTGAGTGTCTGAGTGTCTGTGTGTCTGTGTGTCTGAGTGTCTGTGTGTCTGAGTGTCTGAGTGTCTGTGTGTCTGTGTGTCTGAGTGTCTGTGTGTCTGAGTGTCTGAGTGTCTGTGTGTCTGAGTGTCTGTGTGTCTGAGTGTCTGAGTGTCTGTGTGTCTGAATGTCTATCCAACCTGTGTGTCTGTGTGTGTCTGGATGTCTATCCAACCTGTGTGTCTGTGTGTGTCTGAGTGTGTGTGTCTGAGTGTCTGAGTGTCTGAGTGTCTATCCAACCTGTGTGTCTGAGTGTCTGAGTGTCTCTGTGTCTGAGTGTGTGTGTCTGTGTGTCTGAGTGTCTGTGTGTCTGAGTGTCTGTGTGTCTAAGTGTCTGAGTGTCTGTGTGTCTGAGTGTGTGTGTGTCTGTGTGTATGAGTGTCTGTGTGTCTGAATGTCTGAGTGTCTGTGTGTCTGAGTGTCTGTGTGTCTGAGTGTCTGTGTGTCTGAGTGTCTGAGTGTCTGTGTGTCTGAGTGTCTGTGTGTCTGTGTGTCTGAGTGTCTGTGTGTGTGATGTGTGTCTGAGTGTCTGTGTGTCTGAGTGTCTGTGTGTCTGAGTGTCTGAGTGTCTATGTGTCTGAGTGTCTGTGTGTCTGAGTGTCTGAGTGTCTGTGTGTCTGAGTGTCTGAGTGTCTGTGTGTCTGAGTGTCTGTGTGTCTGAGTGTCTGAGTGTCTGTGTGTCTGTGTGTCTGAGTGTCTGTGTGTCTGAGTGTCTGTGTGTCTGTGTGTCTGAGTGTCTGAGTGTCTGTGTGTCTGAATGTCTATCCAACCTGTGTGTCTGTGTGTGTCTGAATGTCTATCCAACCTGTGTGTCTGTGTGTGTCTGAGTGTCTGAGTGTCTGAGTGTCTGAGTGTCTATCCAACCTGTGCGTCTGAGTGTCTGACTGTGTGTGTCTGTGTGTCTGAGTGTCTGTGTGTCTGAGTGTCTGTGTGTCTAAGTGTCTGAGTGTCTGTGTGTCTGAGTGTGTGTGTGTCTGTGTGTATGAGAGTCTGTGTGTCTGAGTGTCTGTGTGTCTGAGTGTCTGTGTGTCTGAGTGTCTGTGTGTCTGTGTGTCTGAGTGTCTGAGTGTCTGTGTGTCTGAGTGTCTGTGTGTCTGTGTGTCTGAGTGTCTGAGAGTCTGTGTGTGTCTGTGTGTCTGAGTGTCTGAGTGTCTGTGTGTCTGAGTGTGTGTGTCTGTGTGTCTGTGTGTCTGAGTGTCTGTGTGTCTGAGTGTCTGAGTGTCTGTGTGTCTGAGTGTCTGTGTATCTGAGTGTCTGAGTGTCTGTGTGTCTGAGTGTCTGTGTGTCTGAGTGTCTGTGTGTCTGAGTGTCTGAGTGTCTGTGTGTCTGAGTGTCTGTGTGTGTCTGTGTGTCTATCCAACCTGTGTGTCTGAGTGTCTGTGTGTCTGAGTGTCTGTGTGTCTATCCAACCCGTGTGTCTGTGTGTCTGACTGTGTGTGTCTGTGTGTCTGAGTGTCTGTGTGTCTGAGTGTCTGTGTGTCTGAGTGTCTGAGTGTCTGTGTGTCTGAGTGTCTGTGTGTCTGAGTGTCTGTGTGTCTAAGTGTCTGAGTGTCTGTGTGTCTGAGTGTGTGTGTGTCTGTGTGTATGAGTGTCTGTGTGTCTGAATGTCTGAGTGTCTGTGTGTCTGAGTGTCTGTGTGTCTGAGTGTCTGTGTGTCTGAGTGTCTGAGTGTCTGTGTGTCTGAGTGTCTGTGTGTCTGTGTGTCTGAGTGTCTGAGTGTCTGTGTGTGTATGTGTGTCTGAGTGTCTGTGTGTCTGAGTGTCTGTGTGTCTGAGTGTCTGATGTGTCTGAGTGTCTGTGTGTCTGAGTGTCTGAGTGTCTGTGTGTCTGAGTGTCTGAGTGTCTGTGTGTCTGAGTGTCTGTGTGTCTGAGTGTCTGAGTGTCTGTGTGTCTGTGTGTCTGAGTGTCTGTGTGTCTGAGTGTCTGTGTGTCTGTGTGTCTGAGTGTCTGAGTGTCTGTGTGTCTGAATGTCTATCCAACCTGTGTGTCTGTGTGTGTCTGAATGTCTATCCAACCTGTGTGTCTGTGTGTGTCTGAGTGTCTGAGTGTCTGAGTGTCTATCCAACCTGTGCGTCTGAGTGTCTGACTGTGTGTGTCTGTGTGTCTGAGTGTCTGTGTGTCTGAGTGTCTGTGTGTCTAAGTGTCTGAGTGTCTGTGTGTCTGAGTGTGTGTGTGTCTGTGTGTATGAGAGTCTGTGTGTCTGAGTGTCTGTGTGTCTGAGTGTCTGTGTGTCTGAGTGTCTGTGTGTCTGTGTGTCTGAGTGTCTGAGTGTCTGTGTGTCTGAGTGTCTGTGTGTCTGTGTGTCTGAGTGTCTGAGAGTCTGTGTGTGTCTGTGTGTCTGAGTGTCTGTGTGTCTGTGTGTCTGATGTGTCTGTGTGTCTGTGTGTCTGAGTGTCTGTGTGTCTGAGTGTCTGAGTGTCTGTGTGTCTGTGTATCTGAGTGTCTGAGTGTCTGTGTGTCTGAGTGTCTGTGTGTCTGAGTGTCTGTGTGTCTGAGTGTCTGAGTGTCTGAGTGTCTGTGTGTCTGAGTGTCTGTGTGTGTCTGTGTGTCTATCCAACCTGTGTGTCTGAGTGTCTGTGTGTCTGAGTGTCTGTGTGTCTATCCAACCCGTGTGTCTGTGTGTCTGACTGTGTGTGTCTGTGTGTCTGAGTGTCTGTGTGTCTGAGTGTCTGTGTGTCTGAGTGTCTGAGTGTCTGTGTGTCTGAGTGTCTGTGTGTCTGAGTGTCTGTGTGTCTGAGTGTCTGAGTGTCTGTGTGTCTGTGTGTCTGAGTGTCTGTGTGTGTCTGTGTGTCTATCCAACCTGTGTGTCTGAGTGTCTGTGTATCTGAGTGTCTGTGTATCTGAGTGTCTGAGTGTCTGTGTGTCTGAGTGTCTGTGTGTCTGTGTGTCTGAGTGTCTATCCAACCTGTGTGTCTGAGTGTCTGTGTGTCTGAGTGTCTGAGTGTCTGTGTGTCTGAGTGTCTGTGTGTCTGAGTGTCTGTGTGTCTGAGTGTCTGAGTGTCTGTGTGTCTGAGTGTCTATCCAACCTGTGTGTCTGAGTGTCTGTGTGTCTATCCAACCTGTGTGTCTGTGTGTCTGAGTGTCTGTGTGTCTATCCAACCTGTGTGTCTGTGTGTCTGAGTGTCTGTGTGTCTATCCAACCTGTGTGTCTGAGTGTCTGTGTGTCTATCCAACCGGTGTGTCTGTGTGTCTGAGTGTCTGTGTGTCTATCCAACCTGTGTGTCTGAGTGTCTGTGTGTCTATCCAACCTGTGTGTCTGTGTGTCTGAGTGTCTGAGTGTCTGAGTGTCTGTGTGTCTGTGTGTCTGAGTGTCTGTGTGTCTGAGTGTCTGTGTGTCTGTGTGTCTGAGTGTCTGAGTGTCTGAGTGTCTGTGTGTCTATCCAACCTGTGTGTCTGTGTGTCTGAGTGTCTGAGTGTCTGTGTGTCTGAGTGTCTGAGTGTCTGTGTGTCTGAGTGTCTGTGTGTCTGAGTGTCTGAGTGTCTGTGTGTCTGAGTGTCTGAGTGTCTGAGTGTCTGTGTGTCTGAGTGTCTGAGTGTCTGAGTGTCTGAGTGTCTGTGTGTCTGAGTGTCTGAGTGTCTGTGTGTCTGTGTGTCTGTGTGTCTGAGTGTCTGAGGGTCTGTGTGTGTCTGTGTGTCTATCCAACCTGTGTGTCTGAGTGTCTGAGTGTCTGAGTGTCTCTGTGTCTGAGTGTCTGAGTGTCTGTGTGTCTGTGTGTCTGTGTGTCTGAGTGTCTGAGTGTCTGAGTGTCTGCGTGTCTATCCAACCTGTGTGTCTGAGTGTCTGAGTGTCTGCTGTGTCTGTGTGTCTGAGTGTCTGAGTGTCTGTGTGTCTAAGTGTTTGAGTGTCTGTGTGTCTGAGTGTGTGTGTGTCTGTGTGTATGAGTGTCTGTGTGTCTGAGTGTCTGTGTGTCTGAGTGTCTGAGTGTCTGTGTGTCTGAGTGTCTGTGTGTCTGAGTGTCTGTGTGTCTGAGTGTCTGAGTGTCTGTGTGTCTGTGTGTCTGAGTGTCTGAGTGTCTGTGTGTCTGAGTGTCTGAGTGTCTGTGTGTCTGAGTGTCTGAGTGTCTGTGTGTCTGAGTGTCTGTGTGTCTGAGTGTCTGAGTGTCTGTGTGTCTGTGTGTCTGAGTGTCTGTGTGTCTGAGTGTCTGAGTGTCTGTGTGTCTGAGTGTCTGAGTGTCTGTGTGTCTGAATGTCTATCCAACCTGTGTGTCTGTGTGTGTCTGGATGTCTATCCAACCTGTGTGTCTGTGTGTGTCTGAGTGTGTGTGTCTGAGTGTCTGAGTGTCTATCCAACCTGTGTGTCTGAGTGTCTGAGTGTCTCTGTGTCTGAGTGTGTGTGTCTATGTGTCTGAGTGTCTGTGTGTCTGAGTGTCTGTGTGTCTAAGTGTCTGAGTGTCTGTGTGTCTGAGTGTGTGTGTGTCTGTGTGTATGAGTGTCTGTGTGTCTGAATGTCTGAGTGTCTGTGTGTCTGAGTGTCTGTGTGTCTGAGTGTCTGTGTGTCTGAGTGTCTGAGTGTCTGTGTGTCTGAGTGTCTGTGTGTCTGTGTGTCTGAGTGTCTGTGTGTGTATGTGTGTCTGAGTGTCTGTGTGTCTGAGTGTCTGTAGTGTCTGATGTGTCTGAGTGTCTGTGTGTCTGAGTGTCTGAGTGTCTGTGTGTCTGAGTGTCTGAGTGTCTGTGTGTCTGAGTGTCTGTGTGTCTGAGTGTCTGAGTGTCTGTGTGTCTGTGTGTCTGAGTGTCTGTGTGTCTGAGTGTCTGAGTGTCTGTGTGTCTGTGTGTCTGAGTGTCTGTGTGTCTGAATGTCTATCCAACCTGTGTGTCTGTGTGTGTCTGAATGTCTATCCAACCTGTGTGTCTGTGTGTGTCTGAGTGTCTGAGTGTCTGAGTGTCTATCCAACCTGTGCGTCTGAGTGTCTGAGTGTCTCTGTGTCTGAGTGTGTGTGTCTGTGTGTCTGAGTGTCTGTGTGTCTGAGTGTCTGTGTGTCTAAGTGTCTGAGTGTCTGTGTGTCTGAGTGTGTGTGTGTCTGTGTGTATGAGAGTCTGTGTGTCTGAGTGTCTGTGTGTCTGAGTGTCTGAGTGTCTGTGTGTCTGTGTGTCTGAGTGTCTGAGTGTCTGAGTGTCTGTGTGTCGGTGTGTCTGAGTATCTGAGTGTCTGTGTGTCTGAGTGTGTGTGTCTGTGTGTCTGAGTGTCTGTGTGTCTGAGTGTCTGTGTGTCTGAGTGTCTGAGTGTGTGTGTCTGAGTGTCTGTGTGTCTGAGTGTCTGTGTGTCTGAGTGTCTGAGTGTCTGAGTGTCTGTGTGTCTGAGTGTCTGAGTGTCTGTGTGTCGGTGTGTCTGAGTGTCTGTGTGTGTCTGTGTGTCTATCCAACCTGTGTGTCTGAGTGTCTGTGTGTCTGAGTGTCTGTGTGTCTGTGTGTCTATCCAACCTGTGTGTCTGTGTGTCTGTGTGTCTGAATGTGTGTGTCTGTGTGTCTGAGTGTCTGAGTGTCTGTGTGTCTGAGTGTCTGAGTGTCTGAGTGTCTGTGTGTCTGAGTGTCTGAGTGTCTGTGTGTCTGAGTGTCTGAGTGTCTGAGTGTCTGAGTGTCTGTGTGTCTGAGTGTCTGAGTGTCTGTGTGTCTGTGTGTCTGTGTGTCTGAGTGTCTGAGGGTCTGTGTGTGTCTGTGTGTCTATCCAACCTGTGTGTCTGAGTGTCTGAGTGTCTGTGTGTCTGAGTGTCTGAGTGTCTGTGTGTCTGTGTGTCTGTGTGTCTGAGTGTCTGAGTGTCTGAGTGTCTGCGTGTCTATCCAACCTGTGTGTCTGAGTGTCTGAGTGTCTGAGTGTCTAAGTGTTTGAGTGTCTGTGTGTCTGAGTGTGTGTGTGTCTGTGTGTCTGAGTGTCTGTGTGTCTGAGTGTCTGTGTGTCTGAGTGTCTGTGTGTCTGAGTGTCTGTGTGTCTGAGTGTCTGAGTGTCTGTGTGTCTGTGTGTCTGAGTGTCTGAGTGTCTGTGTGTCTGAGTGTCTGAGTGTCTGTGTGTCTGAGTGTCTGAGTGTCTGTGTGTCTGAGTGTCTGTGTGTCTGAGTGTCTGAGTGTCTGTGTGTCTGTGTGTCTGAGTGTCTGTGTGTCTGAGTGTCTGAGTGTCTGTGTGTCTGAGTGTCTGAGTGTCTGTGTGTCTGAATGTCTATCCAACCTGTGTGTCTGTGTGTGTCTGGATGTCTATCCAACCTGTGTGTCTGTGTGTGTCTGAGTGTGTGTGTCTGAGTGTCTGAGTGTCTGAGTGTCTATCCAACCTGTGTGTCTGAGTGTCTGAGTGTCTCTGTGTCTGAGTGTGTGTGTCTGTGTGTCTGAGTGTCTGTGTGTCTGAGTGTCTGTGTGTCTAAGTGTCTGAGTGTCTGTGTGTCTGAGTGTGTGTGTGTCTGTGTGTATGAGTGTCTGTGTGTCTGAATGTCTGAGTGTCTGTGTGTCTGAGTGTCTGTGTGTCTGAGTGTCTGTGTGTCTGAGTGTCTGAGTGTCTGTGTGTCTGAGTGTCTGTGTGTCTGTGTGTCTGAGTGTCTGAGTGTCTGTGTGTGTATGTGTGTCTGAGTGTCTGTGTGTCTGAGTGTCTGTGTGTCTGAGTGTCTGAGTGTCTGTGTGTCTGTGTGTCTGAGTGTCTGAGTGTCTGGTGTCTGAGTGTCTGAGTGTCTGTGTGTCTGAGTGTCTGTGTGTCTGAGTGTCTGAGTGTCTGTGTGTCTGTGTGTCTGAGTGTCTGTGTGTCTGAGTGTCTGAGTGTCTGTGTGTCTGTGTGTCTGAGTGTCTGAGTGTCTGTGTGTCTGAATGTCTATCCAACCTGTGTGTCTGTGTGTGTCTGAATGTCTATCCAACCTGTGTGTCTGTGTGTGTCTGAGTGTCTGAGTGTCTGAGTGTCTATCCAACCTGTGCGTCTGAGTGTCTGAGTGTCTCTGTGTCTGAGTGTGTGTCTGTGTGTCTGAGTGTCTGTGTGTCTGAGTGTCTGTGTGTCTAAGTGTCTGAGTGTCTGTGTGTCTGAGTGTGTGTGTGTCTGTGTGTATGAGAGTCTGTGTGTCTGAGTGTCTGTGTGTCTGAGTGTCTGTGTGTCTGAGTGTCTGTGTGTCTGTGTGTCTGAGTGTCTGAGTGTCTGTGTGTCTGAGTGTCTGTGTGTCTGGTGTCTGTGTGTCTGAGTGTCTGAGAGTCTGTGTGTGTCTGTGTGTCTGAGTGTCTGAGTGTCTGTGTGTCTGAGTGTGTGTGTCTGTGTGTCTGTGTGTCTGAGTGTCTGTGTGTCTGAGTGTCTGAGTGTCTGTGTGTCTGAGTGTCTGTGTATCTGAGTGTCTGAGTGTCTGTGTGTCTGAGTGTCTGTGTGTCTGAGTGTCTGTGTGTCTGAGTGTCTGAGTGTCTGAGTGTCTGTGTGTCTGAGTGTCTGTGTGTGTCTGTGTGTCTATCCAACCTGTGTGTCTGAGTGTCTGTGTGTCTGAGTGTCTGTGTGTCTATCCAACCCGTGTGTCTGTGTGTCTGACTGTGTGTGTCTGTGTGTCTGAGTGTCTGTGTGTCTGAGTGTCTGTGTGTCTGAGTGTCTGAGTGTCTGTGTGTCTGAGTGTCTGTGTGTCTGAGTGTCTGTGTGTCTGAGTGTCTGAGTGTCTGTGTGTCTGTGTGTCTGAGTGTCTGAGTGTCTGTGTGTGTCTGTGTGTCTATCCAACCTGTGTGTCTGAGTGTCTGTGTATCTGAGTGTCTGTGTATCTGAGTGTCTGAGTGTCTGTGTGTCTGAGTGTCTGTGTGTCTGTGTGTCTGAGTGTCTATCCAACCTGTGTGTCTGAGTGTCTGTGTGTCTGAGTGTCTGAGTGTCTGTGTGTCTGTGTGTCTGAGTGTCTGTGTGTCTGAGTGTCTGAGTGTCTGTGTGTCTGAGTGTCTATCCAACCTGTGTGTCTGAGTGTCTGTGTGTCTATCCAACCTGTGTGTCTGTGTGTCTGAGTGTCTGTGTGTCTATCCAACCTGTGTGTCTGTGTGTCTGAGTGTCTGTGTGTCTATCCAACCTGTGTGTCTGAGTGTCTGTGTGTCTATCCAACCGGTGTGTCTGTGTGTCTGAGTGTCTGTGTGTCTATCCAACCTGTGTGTCTGAGTGTCTGTGTGTCTATCCAACCTGTGTGTCTGTGTGTCTGAGTGTCTGAGTGTCTGAGTGTCTGTGTGTCTGTGTGTCTGAGTGTCTGTGTGTCTGAGTGTCTGTGTGTCTGTGTGTCTGAGTGTCTGAGTGTCTGAGTGTCTGTGTGTCTATCCAACCTGTGTGTCTGTGTGTCTGAGTGTCTGAGTGTCTGTGTGTCTGAGTGTCTGAGTGTCTGTGTGTCTGAGTGTCTGTGTGTCTGAGTGTCTGAGTGTCTGTGTGTCTGAGTGTCTGAGTGTCTGAGTGTCTGTGTGTCTGAGTGTCTGTGTGTCTGAGTGTCTGAGTGTCTGTGTGTCTGAGTGTCTGAGGTCTGTGTGTCTGTGTGTCTATCTGTGTGTCTGAGTGTCTGAGTGTCTGTGTGTCTGAGTGTCTGAGTGTCTGTGTGTCTGTGTGTCTGTGTGTCTGAGTGTCTGAGTGTCTGGTGTCTATCCAACCTGTGTGTCTGAGTGTCTGAGTGTCTGTGTGTCTGAGTGTGTGTCTGTGTGTCTGAGTGTCTGAGTGTCTGTGTGTCTAGTGTCTGAGTGTCTGTGTGTCTGAGTGTCTGTGTGTCTGTGTGTCTGAGTGTCTGTGTGTCTGAGTGTCTGTGTGTCTGAGTGTCTGAGTGTCTGTGTGTCTGAGTGTCTGTGTGTCTGTGTGTCTGAGTGTCTGTGTGTCTGTGTGTCTGTGTGTCTGAGTGTCTGTGTGTCTGAGTGCTGTGTGTCTGTGTGTCTGAGTGTCTGTGTGTCTGTGTGTCTGGTGTCTGAGTGTCTGAGTGTCTGAGTGTCTGTGTGTCTGAGTGTCTGAGTGTCTGAGTGTCTGAGTGTCTGTGTGTCTGAGTGTCTGAGTGTCTGTGTGTCTGTGTGTCTGTGTGTCTGAGTGTCTGAGGGTCTGTGTGTGTCTGTGTGTCTATCCATCCTGTGTGTCTGAGTGTCTGAGTGTCTGAGTGTCTCTGTGTCTGAGTGTCTGAGTGTCTGTGTGTCTGTGTGTCTGAGTGTCTGAGTGTCTGAGTGTCTGCGTGTCTATCCAACCTGTGTGTCTGAGTGTCTGAGTGTCTCTGTGTCTGAGTGTGTGTCTGTGTGTCTGAGTGTCTGAGTGTCTGTGTGTCTAAGTGTTTGAGTGTCTGTGTGTCTGAGTGTGTGTGTGTCTGTGTGTATGAGTGTCTGTGTGTCTGAGTGTCTGTGTGTCTGAGTGTCTGAGTGTCTGTGTGTCTGAGTGTCTGTGTGTCTGAGTGTCTGTGTGTCTGAGTGTCTGAGTGTCTGTGTGTCTGTGTGTCTGAGTGTCTGAGTGTCTGTGTGTCTGAGTGTCTGAGTGTCTGTGTGTCTGAGTGTCTGAGTGTCTGTGTGTCTGAGTGTCTGTGTGTCTGAGTGTCTGAGTGTCTGTGTGTCTGTGTGTCTGAGTGTCTGTGTGTCTGAGTGTCTGTGTGTCTGAGTGTCTGAGTGTCTGTGTGTCTGAATGTCTATCCAACCTGTGTGTCTGTGTGTGTCTGGATGTCTATCCAACCTGTGTGTCTGTGTGTGTCTGAGTGTGTGTGTCTGAGTGTCTGAGTGTCTGAGTGTCTATCCAACCTGTGTGTCTGAGTGTCTGAGTGTCTCTGTGTCTGAGTGTGTGTGTCTGTGTGTCTGAGTGTCTGTGTGTCTGAGTGTCTGTGTGTCTAAGTGTCTGAGTGTCTGTGTGTCTGAGTGTGTGTGTGTCTGTGTGTATGAGTGTCTGTGTGTCTGAGTGTCTGAGTGTCTGTGTGTCTGAGTGTCTGTGTGTCTGAGTGTCTGTGTGTCTGAGTGTCTGAGTGTCTGTGTGTCTGAGTGTCTGTGTGTCTGTGTGTCTGAGTGTCTGTGTGTGTATGTGTGTCTGAGTGTCTGTGTGTCTGAGTGTCTGTGTGTCTGAGTGTCTGAGTGTCTGTGTGTCTGAGTGTCTGTGTGTCTGAGTGTCTGAGTGTCTGTGTGTCTGAGTGTCTGAGTGTCTGTGTGTCTGTGTGTCTGAGTGTCTGAGTGTCTGTGTGTCTGTGTGTCTGAGTGTCTGTGTGTCTGAGTGTCTGTGTGTCTGTGTGTCTGAGTGTCTGAGTGTCTGAGTGTCTGTGTGTCTGAGTGTCTGTGTGTCTGAGTGTCTGAGTGTCTGTGTGTCTGATGTGTGTCTGTGTGTCTGAGTGTCTGAGTGTCTGTGTGTCTGAGTGTCTGTGTGTCTGTGTGTCTGAGTGTTGTGTGTCTGTGTGTCTGAGTGTCTGTGTGTCTGAGTGTCTGAGTGTCTGTGTGTCTGAGTGTCTGTGTGTCTGAGTGTCTGTGTGTCTGAGTGTCTGAGTGTCTGTGTGTCTGTGTGTCTGAGTGTCTGAGTGTCTGTGTGTCTGAGTGTCTGTGTGTCTGTGTGTCTGAGTGTCTGTGTGTCTGAGTGTCTGTGTGTCTGAGTGTCTGAGTGTCTGTGTGTCTGAGTGTCTGAGTGTCTGTGTGTCTGTGTGTCTGAGTGTCTATCCAACCTGTGTGTCTGAGTGTCTGTGTGTCTGAGTGTCTGAGTGTCTGTGTGTCTGTGTGTCTGAGTGTCTGTGTGTCTGAGTGTCTGAGTGTCTGTGTGTCTGAGTGTCTATCCAACCTGTGTGTCTGAGTGTCTGTGTGTCTATCCAACCTGTGTGTCTGTGTGTCTGAGTGTCTGTGTGTCTATCCAACCTGTGTGTCTGTGTGTCTGAGTGTCTGTGTGTCTATCCAACCTGTGTGTCTGAGTGTCTGTGTGTCTATCCAACCGGTGTGTCTGTGTGTCTGAGTGTCTGTGTGTCTATCCAACCTGTGTGTCTGAGTGTCTGTGTGTCTATCCAACCTGTGTGTCTGTGTGTCTGAGTGTCTGAGTGTCTGAGTGTCTGTGTGTCTGAGTGTCTGAGTGTCTGTGTGTCTGAGTGTCTGTGTGTCTGTGTGTCTGAGTGTCTGTGTGTCTATCCAACCTGTGTGTCTGTGTGTCTGAGTGTCTGAGTGTCTGTGTGTCTGAGTGTCTGAGTGTCTGTGTGTCTGAGTGTCTGTGTGTCTGAGTGTCTGAGTGTCTGTGTGTCTGAGTGTCTGAGTGTCTGAGTGTCTGTGTGTCTGAGTGTCTGTGTGTCTGAGTGTCTGTGTGTCTGAGTGTCTGAGTGTCTGTGTGTCTGAGTGTCTGTGTGTCTGAGTGTCTGAGTGTCTGTGTGTCTGAGTGTCTGTGTGTCTGAGTGTCTGTGTGTCTGAGTGTCTGAGTGTCTGAGTGTCTGTGTGTCTGAGTGTCTGAGTGTCTGAGTGTCTGAGTGTCTGTGTGTCTGAGTGTCTGAGTGTCTGAGTGTCTGTGTGTCTGAGTGTCTATCCTGTGTGTCTGTGTGTCTGTGTGTCTATCCAACCTGTGTGTCTGTGTGTCTGAGTGTCTGTGTGTCTGTGTGTCTGTGTGTCTGAGTGTCTGAGTGTCTGTGTGTCTGAGTGTCTGAGTGTCTGTGTGTCTGAGTGTCTGTGTGTCTGAGTGTCTGTGTGTCTGAGTGTCTGAGTGTCTGAGTGTCTGAGTGTCTGTGTGTCTGAGTGTCTGAGTGTCTGTGTGTCTGTGTGTCTGTGTGTCTGAGTGTCTGAGGGTCTGTGTGTGTCTGTGTGTCTATCCAACCTGTGTGTCTGAGTGTCTGAGTGTCTGAGTGTCTCTGTGTCTGAGTGTCTGAGTGTCTGTGTGTCTGTGTGTCTGAGTGTCTGAGTGTCTGAGTGTCTGCGTGTCTATCCAACCTGTGTGTCTGAGTGTCTGAGTGTCTCTGTGTCTGAGTGTGTGTCTGTGTGTCTGAGTGTCTGAGTGTCTGTGTGTCTAAGTGTTTGAGTGTCTGTGTGTCTGAGTGTGTGTGTGTCTGTGTGTATGAGTGTCTGTGTGTCTGAGTGTCTGTGTGTCTGAGTGTCTGAGTGTCTGTGTGTCTGAGTGTCTGTGTGTCTGAGTGTCTGTGTGTCTGAGTGTCTGAGTGTCTGTGTGTCTGTGTGTCTGAGTGTCTGAGTGTCTGTGTGTCTGAGTGTCTGAGTGTCTGTGTGTCTGAGTGTCTGAGTGTCTGTGTGTCTGAGTGTCTGTGTGTCTGAGTGTCTGAGTGTCTGTGTGTCTGTGTGTCTGAGTGTCTGTGTGTCTGAGTGTCTGTGTGTCTGAGTGTCTGAGTGTCTGTGTGTCTGAATGTCTATCCAACCTGTGTGTCTGTGTGTGTCTGGATGTCTATCCAACCTGTGTGTCTGTGTGTGTCTGAGTGTGTGTGTCTGAGTGTCTGAGTGTCTGAGTGTCTATCCAACCTGTGTGTCTGAGTGTCTGAGTGTCTCTGTGTCTGAGTGTGTGTGTCTGTGTGTCTGAGTGTCTGTGTGTCTGAGTGTCTGTGTGTCTAAGTGTCTGAGTGTCTGTGTGTCTGAGTGTGTGTGTGTCTGTGTGTATGAGTGTCTGTGTGTCTGAATGTCTGAGTGTCTGTGTGTCTGAGTGTCTGTGTGTCTGAGTGTCTGTGTGTCTGAGTGTCTGAGTGTCTGTGTGTCTGAGTGTCTGTGTGTCTGTGTGTCTGAGTGTCTGTGTGTGTATGTGTGTCTGAGTGTCTGTGTGTCTGAGTGTCTGTGTGTCTGAGTGTCTGAGTGTCTGTGTGTCTGAGTGTCTGTGTGTCTGAGTGTCTGTGTGTCTGAGTGTCTGTGTGTCTGAGTGTCTGAGTGTCTGTGTGTCTGTGTGTCTGAGTGTCTGAGTGTCTGTGTGTCTGAGTGTCTGAGTGTCTGTGTGTCTGAGTGTCTGAGTGTCTGTGTGTCTGTGTGTCTGAGTGTCTATCCAACCTGTGTGTCTGTGTGTGTCTGAATGTCTATCCAACCTGTGTGTCTGTGTGTGTCTGAGTGTGTGTGTCTGTGTGTCTGAGTGTCTGTGTGTCTGAGTGTCTGTGTGTCTAAGTGTCTGAGTGTCTGTGTGTCTGAGTGTGTGTGTGTCTGTGTGTATGAGTGTCTGTGTGTCTGAGTGTCTGTGTGTCTGAGTGTCTGAGTGTCTGTGTGTCTGTGTGTCTGAGTGTCTGAGTGTCTGAGTGTCTGTGTGTCTGTGTGTCTGAGTGTCTGAGTGTCTGTGTGTCTGAGTGTCTGTGTGTCTGTGTGTCTGAGTGTCTGTGTGTCTGAGTGTCTGTGTGTCTGAGTGTCTGAGTGTCTGTGTGTCTGAGTGTCTGTGTGTCTGAGTGTCTGAGTGTCTGTGTGTCTGAGTGTCTGTGTGTCTGTGTGTCTGTGTGTCTGAGTGTCTGTGTGTCTGAGTGTCTGTGTGTCTGTGTGTCTGTGTGTCTGAGTGTCTGTGTGTCTGAGTGTCTGTGTGTCTGAGTGTCTGAGTGTCTGTGTGTCTGAGTGTCTGTGTGTCTGAGTGTCTGTGTGTCTGAGTGTCTGAGTGTCTGAGTGTCTGAGTGTCTGTGTGTCTGAGTGTCTGTGTGTCTGAGTGTCTGAGTGTCTGTGTGTCTGTGTGTCTGAGTGTCTGAGTGTCTGTGTGTGTCTGTGTGTCTATCCAACCTGTGTGTCTGAGTGTCTGAGTGTCTGAGTGTCTATGTGTCTGAGTGTCTGAGTGTCTGTGTGTCTGTGTGTCTGTGTGTCTGAGTGTCTGAGTGTCTGAGTGTCTATCCAACCTGTGTGTCTGAGTGTCTGAGTGTCTCTGTGTCTGAGTGTGTGTCTGTGTGTCTGAGTGTCTGAGTGTCTGTGTGTCTAAGTGTCTGAGTGTCTGTGTGTCTGAGTGTGTGTGTGTCTGTGTGTATGAGTGTCTGTGTGTCTGAGTGTCTGTGTGTCTGAGTGTCTGAGTGTCTGAGTGTCTGTGTGTCTGAGTGTCTGTGTGTCTGAGTGTCTGTGTGTCTGTGTGTCTGTGTGTCTGAGTGTCTGTGTGTCTGAGTGTCTGTGTGTCTGAGTGTCTGTGTGTCTGAGTGTCTGAGTGTCTGTGTGTCTGAGTGTCTGTGTGTCTGAGTGTCTGAGTGTCTGTGTGTCTGAGTGTCTGAGTGTCTGAGTGTCTGAGTGTCTGAGTGTCTGTGTGTCTGAGTGTCTGAGTGTCTGTGTGTCTGAGTGTCTATCCAACCTGTGTGTCTGTGTGTCTGGTGTCTATCCCTGTGTGTCTGTGTGTCTGAGTGCTGTGTGTCTGAGTGTCTGTGTGTCTGAGTGTCTGTGTGTCTGAGTGTCTGAGTGTCTGTGTGTCTGTGTGTCTGAGTGTCTGAGTGTCTGTGTGTCTGAATGTCTATCCAACCTGTGTGTCTGTGTGTGTCTGAATGTCTATCCAACCTGTGTGTCTGTGTGTGTCTGAGTGTCTGAGTGTCTGAGTGTCTGAGTGTCTATCCAACCTGTGCGTCTGAGTGTCTGAGTGTCTCTGTGTCTGAGTGTGTGTGTCTGTGTGTCTGAGTGTCTGTGTGTCTGAGTGTCTGTGTGTCTAAGTGTCTGAGTGTCTGTGTGTCTGAGTGTGTGTGTGTCTGTGTGTATGAGAGTCTGTGTGTCTGAGTGTCTGTGTGTCTGAGTGTCTGTGTGTCTGAGTGTCTGTGTGTCTGTGTGTCTGAGTGTCTGAGTGTCTGTGTGTCTGAGTGTCTGTGTGTCTGTGTGTCTGAGTGTCTGAGTGTCTGTGTGTCTGTGTGTCTGAGTGTCTGAGTGTCTGTGTGTCTGAGTGTGTGTGTCTGTGTGTCTGTGTGTCTGAGTGTCTGTGTGTCTGAGTGTCTGAGTGTCTGTGTGTCTGAGTGTCTGTGTATCTGAGTGTCTGAGTGTCTGTGTGTCTGAGTGTCTGTGTGTCTGAGTGTCTGTGTGTCTGAGTGTCTGAGTGTCTGAGTGTCTGTGTGTCTGAGTGTCTGTGTGTGTCTGTGTGTCTATCCAACCTGTGTGTCTGAGTGTCTGTGTGTCTGAGTGTCTGTGTGTCTATCCAACCCGTGTGTCTGTGTGTCTGACTGTGTGTGTCTGTGTGTCTGAGTGTCTGTGTGTCTGAGTGTCTGTGTGTCTGAGTGTCTGAGTGTCTGTGTGTCTGAGTGTCTGTGTGTCTGTGTGTCTGAGTGTCTGAGTGTCTGTGTGTCTGTGTGTCTGAGTGTCTGAGTGTCTGTGTGTGTCTGTGTGTCTATCCAACCTGTGTGTCTGAGTGTCTGTGTATCTGAGTGTCTGTGTGTCTGAGTGTCTGAGTGTCTGTGTGTCTGAGTGTCTGTGTGTCTGTGTGTCTGAGTGTCTATCCAACCTGTGTGTCTGAGTGTCTGTGTGTCTGAGTGTCTGAGTGTCTGTGTGTCTGTGTGTCTGAGTGTCTGTGTGTCTGAGTGTCTGAGTGTCTGTGTGTCTGAGTGTCTATCACTGTGTGTCTGAGTGTCTGTGTGTCTGTCACTGTGTGTCTGTGTGTCTGAGTGTCTGTGTGTCTGTGTGTCTGAGTGTCTGTGTGTCTGAGTGTCTGTGTGTCTGAGTGTCTGAGTGTCTGTGTGTCTGAGTGTCTGAGTGTCTGTGTGTCTGAGTGTCTGTGTGTCTGAGTGTCTGAGTGTCTGTGTGTCTGTGTGTCTGAGTGTCTGTGTGTCTGAGTGTCTGAGTGTCTGTGTGTCTGTGTGTCTGAGTGTCTGAGTGTCTGTGTGTCTGAATGTCTATCCAACCTGTGTGTCTGTGTGTGTCTGAATGTCTATCCAACCTGTGTGTCTGTGTGTGTCTGAGTGTCTGAGTGTCTGAGTGTCTATCCAACCTGTGCGTCTGAGTGTCTGAGTGTCTCTGTGTCTGAGTGTGTGTGTCTGTGTGTCTGAGTGTCTGTGTGTCTGAGTGTCTGTGTGTCTAAGTGTCTGAGTGTCTGTGTGTCTGAGTGTGTGTGTGTCTGTGTGTATGAGAGTCTGTGTGTCTGAGTGTCTGTGTGTCTGAGTGTCTGTGTGTCTGAGTGTCTGTGTGTCTGTGTGTCTGAGTGTCTGAGTGTCTGTGTGTCTGAGTGTCTGTGTGTCTGTGTGTCTGAGTGTCTGAGAGTCTGTGTGTGTCTGTGTGTCTGAGTGTCTGAGTGTCTGTGTGTCTGAGTGTGTGTGTCTGTGTGTCTGTGTGTCTGAGTGTCTGTGTGTCTGAGTGTCTGAGTGTCTGTGTGTCTGAGTGTCTGTGTATCTGAGTGTCTGAGTGTCTGTGTGTCTGAGTGTCTGTGTGTCTGAGTGTCTGTGTGTCTGAGTGTCTGAGTGTCTGAGTGTCTGTGTGTCTGAGTGTCTGTGTGTGTCTGTGTGTCTATCCAACCTGTGTGTCTGAGTGTCTGTGTGTCTGAGTGTCTGTGTGTCTATCCAACCCGTGTGTCTGTGTGTCTGACTGTGTGTGTCTGTGTGTCTGAGTGTCTGTGTGTCTGAGTGTCTGTGTGTCTGAGTGTCTGAGTGTCTGTGTGTCTGAGTGTCTGTGTGTCTGAGTGTCTGTGTGTCTGAGTGTCTGAGTGTCTGTGTGTCTGTGTGTCTGAGTGTCTGAGTGTCTGTGTGTGTCTGTGTGTCTATCCAACCTGTGTGTCTGAGTGTCTGTGTATCTGAGTGTCTGTGTATCTGAGTGTCTGAGTGTCTGTGTGTCTGAGTGTCTGTGTGTCTGTGTGTCTGAGTGTCTATCCAACCTGTGTGTCTGAGTGTCTGTGTGTCTGAGTGTCTGAGTGTCTGTGTGTCTGTGTGTCTGAGTGTCTGTGTGTCTGAGTGTCTGAGTGTCTGTGTGTCTGAGTGTCTATCCAACCTGTGTGTCTGAGTGTCTGTGTGTCTATCCAACCTGTGTGTCTGTGTGTCTGAGTGTCTGTGTGTCTATCCAACCTGTGTGTCTGTGTGTCTGAGTGTCTGTGTGTCTATCCAACCTGTGTGTCTGAGTGTCTGTGTGTCTATCCAACCGGTGTGTCTGTGTGTCTGAGTGTCTGTGTGTCTATCCAACCTGTGTGTCTGAGTGTCTGTGTGTCTATCCAACCTGTGTGTCTGTGTGTCTGAGTGTCTGAGTGTCTGAGTGTCTGTGTGTCTGTGTGTCTGAGTGTCTGTGTGTCTGAGTGTCTGTGTGTCTGTGTGTCTGAGTGTCTGAGTGTCTGAGTGTCTGTGTGTCTATCCAACCTGTGTGTCTGTGTGTCTGAGTGTCTGAGTGTCTGTGTGTCTGAGTGTCTGAGTGTCTGTGTGTCTGAGTGTCTGTGTGTCTGAGTGTCTGAGTGTCTGTGTGTCTGAGTGTCTGAGTGTCTGAGTGTCTGTGTGTCTGAGTGTCTGTGTGTCTGAGTGTCTGAGTGTCTGAGTGTCTGTGTGTCTGAGTGTCTGAGTGTCTGTGTGTCTGTGTGTCTGTGTGTCTGAGTGTCTGAGGGTCTGTGTGTGTCTGTGTGTCTATCCAACCTGTGTGTCTGAGTGTCTGAGTGTCTGAGTGTCTCTGTGTCTGAGTGTCTGAGTGTCTGTGTGTCTGTGTGTCTGTGTGTCTGAGTGTCTGAGTGTCTGAGTGTCTGCGTGTCTATCCAACCTGTGTGTCTGAGTGTCTGAGTGTCTCTGTGTCTGAGTGTGTGTCTGTGTGTCTGAGTGTCTGAGTGTCTGTGTGTCTAAGTGTTTGAGTGTCTGTGTGTCTGAGTGTGTGTGTGTCTGTGTGTATGAGTGTCTGTGTGTCTGAGTGTCTGTGTGTCTGAGTGTCTGAGTGTCTGTGTGTCTGAGTGTCTGTGTGTCTGTGTGTCTGAGTGTCTGTGTGTCTGTGTGTCTGTGTGTCTGAGTGTCTGTGTGTCTGAATGTCTATCCAACCTGTGTGTCTGTGTGTGTCTGAATGTCTATCCAACCTGTGTGTCTGTGTGTGTCTGAGTGTCTGAGTGTCTGAGTGTCTGAGTGTCTATCCAACCTGTGCGTCTGAGTGTCTGAGTGTCTCTGTGTCTGAGTGTGTGTGTCTGTGTGTCTGAGTGTCTGTGTGTCTGAGTGTCTGTGTGTCTAAGTGTCTGAGTGTCTGTGTGTCTGAGTGTGTGTGTGTCTGTGTGTATGAGAGTCTGTGTGTCTGAGTGTCTGTGTGTCTGAGTGTCTGAGTGTCTGTGTGTCTGTGTGTCTGTGTGTCTGAGTGTCTGAGTGTCTGTGTGTCTGAGTGTCTGTGTGTCTGTGTGTCTGAGTGTCTGAGAGTCTGTGTGTGTCTGTGTGTCTGAGTGTCTGAGTGTCTGTGTGTCTGAGTGTCTGTGTGTCTGAGTGTCTGAGTGTCTGTGTGTGTCTGTGTGTCTATCCAACCTGTGTGTCTGAGTGTCTGTGTGTCTGAGTGTCTGTGTGTCTATCCAACCCGTGTGTCTGTGTGTCTGAGTGTGTGTGTCTGTGTGTCTGAGTGTCTGTGTGTCTGAGTGTCTGAGTGTCTGTGTGTCTGAGTGTCTGAGTGTCTGTGTGTCTGTGTGTCTGTGTGTCTGAGTGTCTGAGGGTCTGTGTGTGTCTGTGTGTCTATCCAACCTGTGTGTCTGAGTGTCTGAGTGTGTGTGTCTGTGTGTCTGAGTGTCTGTGTGTCTGAGTGTCTGAGTGTCTGTGTGTCTGAGTGTCTGTGTGTCTGAGTGTCTGTGTGTCTGAGTGTCTGAGTGTCTGTGTGTCTGTGTGTCTGAGTGTCTGAGTGTCTGTGTGTGTCTGTGTGTCTATCCAACCTGTGTGTCTGAGTGTCTGTGTATCTGAGTGTCTGTGTATCTGAGTGTCTGAGTGTCTGTGTGTCTGAGTGTCTGTGTGTCTGTGTGTCTGAGTGTCTATCCAACCTGTGTGTCTGAGTGTCTGTGTGTCTGAGTGTCTGAGTGTCTGTGTGTCTGAGTGTCTGTGTGTCTGAGTGTCTGAGTGTCTGAGTGTCTGAGTGTCTGTGTGTCTATCCAACCTGTGTGTCTGTGTGTCTGAGTGTCTGAGTGTCTGTGTGTCTGAGTGTCTGAGTGTCTGTGTGTCTGAGTGTCTGTGTGTCTGAGTGTCTGAGTGTCTGTGTGTCTGAGTGTCTGTGTGTCTGAGTGTCTGTGTGTCTGTGTGTCTGGTGTCTGAGTGTCTGTGTGTCTGTGTGTCTGTGTGTCTGTGTGTCTGAGTGTCTGAGTGTCTGTGTGTCTGAGTGTCTGAGTGTCTGTGTGTCTGTGTGTCTGTGTGTCTGAGTGTCTGTGTGTCTGAGTGTCTGAGTGTCTGTGTGTCTGTGTGTCTGAGTGTCTGTGTGTCTGAGTGTGTGTCTGTGTGTCTGAGTGTCTGAGTGTCTGTGTGTCTGAGTGTCTGAGTGTCTGTGTGTCTGAGTGTCTGTGTGTCTGTGTGTCTGAGTGTCTGTGTGTCTGAGTGTCTGTGTGTCTGAGTGTCTGAGTGTCTGTGTGTCTGAGTGTCTGTGTGTCTGTGTGTCTGAGTGTCTGTGTGTCTGTGTGTCTGAGTGTCTGAGTGTCTGTGTGTCTGAATGTCTATCCAACCTGTGTGTCTGTGTGTGTCTGAATGTCTATCCAACCTGTGTGTCTGTGTGTGTCTGAGTGTCTGAGTGTCTGAGTGTCTGAGTGTCTATCCAACCTGTGCGTCTGAGTGTCTGAGTGTCTCTGTGTCTGAGTGTGTGTGTCTGTGTGTCTGAGTGTCTGTGTGTCTGAGTGTCTGTGTGTCTAAGTGTCTGAGTGTCTGTGTGTCTGAGTGTGTGTGTGTCTGTGTGTATGAGAGTCTGTGTGTCTGAGTGTCTGTGTGTCTGAGTGTCTGAGTGTCTGTGTGTCTGTGTGTCTGTGTGTCTGAGTGTCTGAGTGTCTGTGTGTCTGAGTGTCTGTGTGTCTGTGTGTCTGAGTGTCTGAGAGTCTGTGTGTGTCTGTGTGTCTGAGTGTCTGAGTGTCTGTGTGTCTGAGTGTCTGAGTGTCTGTGTGTCTGAGTGTCTGAGTGTCTGTGTGTGTCTGTGTGTCTATCCAACCTGTGTGTCTGAGTGTCTGTGTGTCTGAGTGTCTGTGTGTCTATCCAACCCGTGTGTCTGTGTGTCTGAGTGTGTGTGTCTGTGTGTCTGAGTGTCTGTGTGTCTGAGTGTCTGAGTGTCTGTGTGTCTGAGTGTCTGAGTGTCTGTGTGTCTGTGTGTCTGTGTGTCTGAGTGTCTGAGGGTCTGTGTGTGTCTGTGTGTCTATCCAACCTGTGTGTCTGAGTGTCTGAGTGTGTGTGTCTGTGTGTCTGAGTGTCTGTGTGTCTGAGTGTCTGAGTGTCTGTGTGTCTGAGTGTCTGTGTGTCTGAGTGTCTGTGTGTCTGAGTGTCTGAGTGTCTGTGTGTCTGTGTGTCTGAGTGTCTGAGTGTCTGTGTGTGTCTGTGTGTCTATCCAACCTGTGTGTCTGAGTGTCTGTGTATCTGAGTGTCTGTGTATCTGAGTGTCTGAGTGTCTGTGTGTCTGAGTGTCTGTGTGTCTGTGTGTCTGAGTGTCTATCCAACCTGTGTGTCTGAGTGTCTGTGTGTCTGAGTGTCTGAGTGTCTGTGTGTCTGAGTGTCTGTGTGTCTGAGTGTCTGTGTGTCTGAGTGTCTGAGTGTCTGTGTGTCTGAGTGTCTATCCAACCTGTGTGTCTGAGTGTCTGTGTGTCTATCCAACCTGTGTGTCTGTGTGTCTGAGTGTCTGTGTGTCTATCCAACCTGTGTGTCTGTGTGTCTGAGTGTCTGTGTGTCTATCCAACCTGTGTGTCTGAGTGTCTGTGTGTCTATCCAACCGGTGTGTCTGTGTGTCTGAGTGTCTGTGTGTCTATCCAACCTGTGTGTCTGAGTGTCTGTGTGTCTATCCAACCTGTGTGTCTGTGTGTCTGAGTGTCTGAGTGTCTGTGTGTCTGTGTGTCTGAGTGTCTGTGTGTCTGAGTGTCTGAGTGTCTGTGTGTCTGTGTGTCTGAGTGTCTGAGTGTCTGAGTGTCTGTGTGTCTATCCAACCTGTGTGTCTGTGTGTCTGAGTGTCTGAGTGTCTGTGTGTCTGAGTGTCTGTAGTGTCTGTGTGTCTTCCTGTGTGTCTGAGTGTCTGTGTGTCTGAGTGTCTGTGTGTCTGTGTGTCTGAGTGTCTGTGTGTCTGAGTGTCTGTGTGTCTGATGTGTGTGTCTGTGTGTCTGAGTGTCTGAGTGTCTGTGTGTCTGAGTGTCTGAGTGTCTGAGTGTCTGAGTGTCTGTGTGTCTGAGTGTCTGTGTGTCTGAGTGTCTGTGTGTCTGAGTGTCTGAGTGTCTGTGTGTCTGAGTGTCTGTGTGTCTGAGTGTCTGAGTGTCTGTGTGTCTGAGTGTCTGTGTGTCTGAGTGTCTGTGTGTCTGAGTGTCTGAGTGTCTGAGTGTCTGTGTGTCTGTGTGTCTGAGTGTCTGTGTGTCTGAGTGTCTGTGTGTCTGAGTGTCTGAGTGTCTGTGTGTCTGAGTGTCTGTGTGTCTGAGTGTCTGAGTGTCTGTGTGTCTGAGTGTCTGTGTGTCTGAGTGTCTGAGTGTCTGTGTGTCTGAGTGTCTGAGTGTCTGTGTGTCTGAGTGTCTGTGTGTCTGTGTGTCTGAGTGTCTGTGTGTCTGAGTGTCTGTGTGTCTGAGTGTCTGTGTGTCTGTGTGTCTGAGTGTCTGTGTGTCTGAGTGTCTGAGTGTCTGTGTGTCTGTGTGTCTGAGTGTCTGTGTGTCTGTGTGTCTGAGTGTCTGTGTGTCTGAGTGTCTGAGTGTCTGTGTGTCTGAGTGTCTGTGTGTCTGAGTGTCTGTGTGTCTGTGTGTCTGAGTGTCTGTGTGTCTGAGTGTCTGAGTGTCTGTGTGTCTGAGTGTCTGAGTGTCTGTGTGTCTGAGTGTCTGAGTGTCTGTGTGTCTGAGTGTCTGTGTGTCTGAGTGTCTGAGTGTCTGTGTGTCTGAGTGTCTGTGTGTCTGAGTGTCTGTGTGTCTGAGTGTCTGAGTGTCTGTGTGTCTGAGTGTCTGTGTGTCTGTGTGTCTGAGTGTCTGTGTGTCTGAGTGTCTGAGTGTCTGTGTGTCTGAGTGTCTGTGTGTCTGTGTGTCTGAGTGTCTGTGTGTCTGAGTGTCTGTGTGTCTGAGTGTCTGAGTGTCTGTGTGTCTGAGTGTCTGTGTGTCTGTGTGTCTGAGTGTCTGTGTGTCTGAGTGTCTGTGTGTCTGAGTGTCTGTGTGTCTGTGTGTCTGAGTGTCTGTGTGTCTGAGTGTCTGAGTGTCTGTGTGTCTGAGTGTCTGTGTGTCTGTGTGTCTGAGTGTCTGTGTGTCTGAGTGTCTGTGTGTCTGTGTGTCTGAGTGTCTGTGTGTCTGAGTGTCTGAGTGTCTGTGTGTCTGAGTGTCTGAGTGTCTGTGTGTCTGAGTGTCTGTGTGTCTGAGTGTCTGAGTGTCTGTGTGTCTGTGTGTCTGAGTGTCTGTGTGTCTGAGTGTCTGTGTGTCTGAGTGTCTGTGTGTCTGAGTGTCTGAGTGTCTGTGTGTCTGAGTGTCTGTGTGTCTGAGTGTCTGAGTGTCTGTGTGTCTGAGTGTCTGTGTGTCTGAGTGTCTGTGTGTCTGAGTGTCTGAGTGTCTGTGTGTCTGAGTGTCTGTGTGTCTGAGTGTCTGTGTGTCTGTGTGTCTGAGTGTCTGTGTGTCTGAGTGTCTGAGTGTCTGTGTGTCTGAGTGTCTGTGTGTCTGTGTGTCTGAGTGTCTGTGTGTCTGAGTGTCTGTGTGTCTGAGTGTCTGTGTGTCTGAGTGTCTGAGTGTCTGTGTGTCTGAGTGTCTGTGTGTCTGAGTGTCTGTGTGTCTGTGTGTCTGAGTGTCTGAGTGTCTGTGTGTCTGAGTGTCTATCCAACCTGTGTGTCTGTGTGTCTGAGTGTCTGAGTGTCTGTGTGTCTGAGTGTCTGAGTGTCTGTGTGTCTGTGTGTCTGAGTGTCTGTGTGTCTGAGTGTCTGAGTGTCTGAGTGTCTGTGTGTCTGTGTGTCTGAGTGTCTGTGTGTCTGAGTGTCTGTGTGTCTGAGTGTCTGTGTGTCTGAGTGTCTGTGTGTCTGAGTGTCTGTGTGTCTGAGTGTCTGAGTGTCTGTGTGTCTGTGTGTCTGAGTGTCTGTGTGTCTGAGTGTCTGTGTGTCTGTGTGTCTGAGTGTCTGTGTGTCTGTGTGTCTGTGTGTCTGAGTGTCTGTGTGTCTGTGTGTCTGAGTGTCTGTGTGTCTGTGTGTCTGAGTGTCTGTGTGTCTGAGTGTCTGTGTGTCTGAGTGTCTGTGTGTCTGAGTGTCTGAGTGTCTGTGTGTCTGAGTGTCTGAGTGTCTGTGTGTCTGAGTGTCTGAGTGTCTGTGTGTCTGAGTGTCTGAGTGTCTGAGTGTCTGTGTGTCTGAGTGTCTGAGTGTCTGTGTGTCTGAGTGTCTGTGTGTCTGAGTGTCTGAGTGTCTGTGTGTCTGTGTGTCTATCCAACCTGTGTGTCTGAGTGTCTGTGTGTCTGAGTGTCTGAGTGTCTGTGTGTCTGAGTGTCTGTGTGTCTGAGTGTCTGTGTGTCTGAGTGTCTGTGTGTCTGAGTGTCTGAGTGTCTGAGTGTCTGTGTGTCTGAGTGTCTGAGTGTCTGTGTGTCTGAGTGTCTGTGTGTCTGAGTGTCTGAGTGTCTGTGTGTCTGAGTGTCTGAGTGTCTGTGTGTCTGAGTGTCTGTGTGTCTGTGTGTCTGAGTGTCTGTGTGTCTGAGTGTCTGTGTGTCTGTGTGTCTGAGTGTCTGTGTGTCTGAGTGTCTGAGTGTCTGTGTGTCTGAGTGTCTGAGTGTCTGTGTGTCTGAGTGTCTGAGTGTCTGAGTGTCTGTGTGTCTGAGTGTCTGTGTGTCTGAGTGTCTGTGTGTCTGAGTGTCTGAGTGTCTGTGTGTCTGAGTGTCTGTGTGTCTGTGTGTCTGAGTGTCTGTGTGTCTGAGTGTCTGTGTGTCTGTGTGTCTGAGTGTCTGTGTGTCTGAGTGTCTGTGTGTCTGTGTGTCTGAGTGTCTGTGTGTCTGAGTGTCTGAGTGTCTGTGTGTCTGAGTGTCTGTGTGTCTGAGTGTCTGTGTGTCTGTGTGTCTGAGTGTCTGTGTGTCTGAGTGTCTGTGTGTCTGAGTGTCTGTGTGTCTGAGTGTCTGTGTGTCTGTGTGTCTGAGTGTCTGTGTGTCTGAGTGTCTGTGTGTCTGTGTGTCTGAGTGTCTGTGTGTCTGAGTGTCTGTGTGTCTGTGTGTCTGAGTGTCTGTGTGTCTGAGTGTCTGAGTGTCTGTGTGTCTGAGTGTCTGAGTGTCTGTGTGTCTGAGTGTCTGTGTGTCTGAGTGTCTGTGTGTCTGAGTGTCTGTGTGTCTGAGTGTCTGTGTGTCTGTGTGTCTGAGTGTCTGAGTGTCTGTGTGTCTGTGTGTCTGAGTGTCTGTGTGTCTGAGTGTCTGTGTGTCTGAGTGTCTGAGTGTCTGTGTGTCTGAGTGTCTGTGTGTCTGTGTGTCTGAGTGTCTGTGTGTCTGTGTGTCTGAGTGTCTGAGTGTCTGTGTGTCTGAGTGTCTGAGTGTCTGTGTGTCTGAGTGTCTGTGTGTCTGAGTGTCTGTGTGTCTGTGTGTCTGAGTGTCTGTGTGTCTGTGTGTCTGAGTGTCTGTGTGTCTGAGTGTCTGAGTGTCTGTGTGTCTGAGTGTCTGAGTGTCTGTGTGTCTGAGTGTCTGAGTGTCTGTGTGTCTGAGTGTCTGTGTGTCTGAGTGTCTGTGTGTCTGAGTGTCTGAGTGTCTGTGTGTCTGAGTGTCTGTGTGTCTGTGTGTCTGAGTGTCTGTGTGTCTGAGTGTCTGTGTGTCTGAGTGTCTGAGTGTCTGTGTGTCTGAGTGTCTGTGTGTCTGAGTGTCTGAGTGTCTGTGTGTCTGAGTGTCTGTGTGTCTGTGTGTCTGAGTGTCTGAGTGTCTGAGTGTCTGAGTGTCTGTGTGTCTGAGTGTCTGTGTGTCTGAGTGTCTGTGTGTCTGTGTGTCTGTGTGTCTGAGTGTCTGAGTGTCTGTGTGTCTGAGTGTCTGTGTGTCTGAGTGTCTGTGTGTCTGAGTGTCTGAGTGTCTGTGTGTCTGAGTGTCTGTGTGTCTGAGTGTCTGTGTGTCTGAGTGTCTGTGTGTCTGTGTGTCTGAGTGTCTGTGTGTCTGAGTGTCTGAGTGTCTGTGTGTCTGAGTGTCTGTGTGTCTGTGTGTCTGAGTGTCTGTGTGTCTGAGTGTCTGTGTGTCTGAGTGTCTGAGTGTCTGTGTGTCTGAGTGTCTGTGTGTCTGTGTGTCTGAGTGTCTGAGTGTCTGTGTGTCTGAGTGTCTGTGTGTCTGAGTGTCTGAGTGTCTGTGTGTCTGAGTGTCTGAGTGTCTGTGTGTCTGAGTGTCTATACCTGTGTGTCTGTGTGTCTGAGTGTCTGAGTGTCTGTGTGTCTGAGTGTCTGTGTGTCTGTGTGTCTGAGTGTCTGTGTGTCTGAGTGTCTGAGTGTCTGAGTGTCTGAGTGTCTGTGTGTCTGAGTGTCTGTGTGTCTGAGTGTCTGAGTGTCTGTGTGTCTGTGTGTCTGAGTGTCTGTGTGTCTGAGTGTCTGTGTGTCTGAGTGTCTGTGTGTCTGAGTGTCTGAGTGTCTGTGTGTCTGAGTGTCTGTGTGTCTGTGTGTCTGAGTGTCTGTGTGTCTGAGTGTCTGAGTGTCTGTGTGTCTGTGTGTCTGAGTGTCTGAGTGTCTGTGTGTCTGAGTGTCTGTGTGTCTGTGTGTCTGAGTGTCTGTGTGTCTGTGTGTCTGAGTGTCTGTGTGTCTGAGTGTCTGTGTGTCTGAGTGTCTGTGTGTCTGTGTGTCTGAGTGTCTGTGTGTCTGAGTGTCTGTGTGTCTGAGTGTCTGAGTGTCTGAGTGTCTGAGTGTCTGTGTGTCTGAGTGTCTGAGTGTCTGTGTGTCTGAGTGTCTGTGTGTCTGAGTGTCTGTGTGTCTGTGTGTCTGAGTGTCTGTGTGTCTGAGTGTCTGTGTGTCTGAGTGTCTGAGTGTCTGTGTGTCTGAGTGTCTGTGTGTCTGAGTGTCTGTGTGTCTGAGTGTCTGTGTGTCTGAGTGTCTGAGTGTCTGTGTGTCTGTGTGTCTGAGTGTCTGTGTGTCTGTGTGTCTGAGTGTCTGTGTGTCTGAGTGTCTGTGTGTCTGTGTGTCTGAGTGTCTGTGTGTCTGAGTGTCTGTGTGTCTGTGTGTCTGAGTGTCTGAGTGTCTGTGTGTCTGAGTGTCTGAGTGTCTGAGTGTCTGTGTGTCTGAGTGTCTGTGTGTCTGAGTGTCTGTGTGTCTGAGTGTCTGAGTGTCTGTGTGTCTGAGTGTCTGTGTGTCTGAGTGTCTGTGTGTCTGAGTGTCTGTGTGTCTGAGTGTCTGTGTGTCTGTGTGTCTGAGTGTCTGTGTGTCTGAGTGTCTGAGTGTCTGTGTGTCTGAGTGTCTGAGTGTCTGTGTGTCTGAGTGTCTGTGTGTCTGAGTGTCTGAGTGTCTGTGTGTCTGAGTGTCTGTGTGTCTGTGTGTCTGAGTGTCTGAGTGTCTGTGTGTCTGAGTGTCTGTGTGTCTGTGTGTCTGAGTGTCTGTGTGTCTGAGTGTCTGTGTGTCTGAGTGTCTGTGTGTCTGAGTGTCTGTGTGTCTGTGTGTCTGTGTGTCTGAGTGTCTGTGTGTCTGTGTGTCTGAGTGTCTGAGTGTCTGTGTGTCTGAGTGTCTGAGTGTCTGTGTGTCTGAGTGTCTGTGTGTCTGAGTGTCTGTGTGTCTGTGTGTCTGAGTGTCTGTGTGTCTGAGTGTCTGAGTGTCTGTGTGTCTGAGTGTCTGTGTGTCTGTGTGTCTGAGTGTCTGTGTGTCTGAGTGTCTGAGTGTCTGTGTGTCTGAGTGTCTGTGTGTCTGAGTGTCTGAGTGTCTGTGTGTCTGAGTGTCTGAGTGTCTGTGTGTCTGAGTGTCTGTGTGTCTGAGTGTCTGTGTGTCTGAGTGTCTGTGTGTCTATCGACCTGTGTGTCTGTGTGTCTGAGTGTCTGAGTGTCTGTGTGTCTGAGTGTCTGAGTGTCTGTGTGTCTGTGTGTCTGAGTGTCTGTGTGTCTGAGTGTCTGTGTGTCTGTGTGTCTGAGTGTCTGAGTGTCTGTGTGTCTGAGTGTCTGAGTGTCTGTGTGTCTGAGTGTCTGTGTGTCTGAGTGTCTGAGTGTCTGTGTGTCTGAGTGTCTGTGTGTCTGTGTGTCTGTGTGTCTGTGTGTCTGAGTGTCTGTGTGTCTGAGTGTCTGTGTGTCTGTGTGTCTGAGTGTCTGTGTGTCTGAGTGTCTGTGTGTCTGTGTGTCTGAGTGTCTGTGTGTCTGAGTGTCTGAGTGTCTGTGTGTCTGAGTGTCTGAGTGTCTGTGTGTCTGAGTGTCTGAGTGTCTGTGTGTCTGAGTGTCTGTGTGTCTGAGTGTCTGTGTGTCTGAGTGTCTGTGTGTCTGAGTGTCTGAGTGTCTGTGTGTCTGAGTGTCTGTGTGTCTGTGTGTCTGAGTGTCTGAGTGTCTGTGTGTCTGAGTGTCTGAGTGTCTGTGTGTCTGAGTGTCTGTGTGTCTGAGTGTCTGAGTGTCTGTGTGTCTGAGTGTCTGTGTGTCTGAGTGTCTGTGTGTCTGTGTGTCTGAGTGTCTGAGTGTCTGTGTGTCTGAGTGTCTGAGTGTCTGTGTGTCTGAGTGTCTGTGTGTCTGTGTGTCTGAGTGTCTGTGTGTCTGTGTGTCTGAGTGTCTGAGTGTCTGTGTGTCTGAGTGTCTGTGTGTCTGAGTGTCTGTGTGTCTGTGTGTCTGAGTGTCTGTGTGTCTGTGTGTCTGAGTGTCTGAGTGTCTGTGTGTCTGAGTGTCTGTGTGTCTGAGTGTCTGAGTGTCTGTGTGTCTGAGTGTCTGTGTGTCTGTGTGTCTGAGTGTCTGTGTGTCTGAGTGTCTGAGTGTCTGTGTGTCTGAGTGTCTGAGTGTCTGTGTGTCTGAGTGTCTGAGTGTCTGAGTGTCTGAGTGTCTGTGTGTCTGTGTGTCTGAGTGTCTGAGTGTCTGAGTGTCTGTGTGTCTGTGTGTCTGAGTGTCTGTGTGTCTGAGTGTCTGAGTGTCTGAGTGTCTGTGTGTCTGAGTGTCTGAGTGTCTGTGTGTCTGAGTGTCTGAGTGTCTGTGTGTCTGAGTGTCTGTGTGTCTGTGTGTCTGAGTGTCTGTGTGTCTGAGTGTCTGAGTGTCTGTGTGTCTGAGTGTCTGTGTGTCTGAGTGTCTGAGTGTCTGTGTGTCTGAGTGTCTGTGTGTCTGTGTGTCTGAGTGTCTGAGTGTCTGTGTGTCTGAGTGTCTGTGTGTCTGTGTGTCTGAGTGTCTGTGTGTCTGTGTGTCTGAGTGTCTGAGTGTCTGTGTGTCTGAGTGTCTGTGTGTCTGTGTGTCTGAGTGTCTGTGTGTCTGAGTGTCTGAGTGTCTGTGTGTCTGAGTGTCTGAGTGTCTGTGTGTCTGAGTGTCTGTGTGTCTGAGTGTCTGAGTGTCTGTGTGTCTGTGTGTCTGAGTGTCTGTGTGTCTGAGTGTCTGTGTGTCTGAGTGTCTGTGTGTCTGTGTGTCTGAGTGTCTGTGTGTCTGAGTGTCTGAGTGTCTGTGTGTCTGAGTGTCTGAGTGTCTGTGTGTCTGAGTGTCTGTGTGTCTGAGTGTCTGTGTGTCTGAGTGTCTGAGTGTCTGTGTGTCTGTGTGTCTGAGTGTCTGTGTGTCTGAGTGTCTGTGTGTCTGAGTGTCTGAGTGTCTGTGTGTCTGAGTGTCTGTGTGTCTGAGTGTCTGAGTGTCTGTGTGTCTGAGTGTCTGTGTGTCTGAGTGTCTGAGTGTCTGTGTGTCTGAGTGTCTGTGTGTCTGAGTGTCTGAGTGTCTGTGTGTCTGAGTGTCTATCCAACCTGTGTGTCTGTGTGTCTGAGTGTCTGAGTGTCTGTGTGTCTGAGTGTCTGTGTGTCTGTGTGTCTGAGTGTCTGTGTGTCTGAGTGTCTGAGTGTCTGTGTGTCTGTGTGTCTGTGTGTCTGAGTGTCTGAGTGTCTGTGTGTCTGTGTGTCTGAGTGTCTGTGTGTCTGTGTGTCTGAGTGTCTGTGTGTCTGTGTGTCTGTGTGTCTGTGTGTCTGAGTGTCTGTGTGTCTGAGTGTCTGAGTGTCTGTGTGTCTGAGTGTCTGTGTGTCTGAGTGTCTGTGTGTCTGAGTGTCTGTGTGTCTGAGTGTCTGTGTGTCTGTGTGTCTGAGTGTCTGTGTGTCTGTGTGTCTGAGTGTCTGAGTGTCTGTGTGTCTGAGTGTCTGAGTGTCTGAGTGTCTGTGTGTCTGAGTGTCTGTGTGTCTGAGTGTCTGAGTGTCTGTGTGTCTGAGTGTCTGTGTGTCTGAGTGTCTGAGTGTCTGTGTGTCTGAGTGTCTGTGTGTCTGTGTGTCTGAGTGTCTGTGTGTCTGAGTGTCTGTGTGTCTGAGTGTCTGTGTGTCTATCCCTGTGTGTCTGTGTGTCTGAGTGTCTGAGTGTCTGTGTGTCTGAGTGTCTGTGTGTCTGTGTGTCTGAGTGTCTGTGTGTCTGAGTGTCTGTGTGTCTGAGTGTCTGAGTGTCTGTGTGTCTGAGTGTCTGAGTGTCTGAGTGTCTGTGTGTCTGAGTGTCTGTGTGTCTGAGTGTCTGTGTGTCTGAGTGTCTGTGTGTCTGAGTGTCTGTGTGTCTGTGTGTCTGAGTGTCTGTGTGTCTGTGTGTCTGAGTGTCTGTGTGTCTGAGTGTCTGAGTGTCTGTGTGTCTGAGTGTCTGAGTGTCTGTGTGTCTGAGTGTCTGAGTGTCTGTGTGTCTGAGTGTCTGAGTGTCTGTGTGTCTGAGTGTCTGTGTGTCTGAGTGTCTGTGTGTCTGTGTGTCTGAGTGTCTGTGTGTCTGAGTGTCTGAGTGTCTGTGTGTCTGAGTGTCTGTGTGTCTGTGTGTCTGAGTGTCTGTGTGTCTGAGTGTCTGTGTGTCTGAGTGTCTGTGTGTCTGAGTGTCTGTGTGTCTGAGTGTCTGAGTGTCTGTGTGTCTGAGTGTCTGAGTGTCTGTGTGTCTGAGTGTCTGTGTGTCTGAGTGTCTGTGTGTCTGAGTGTCTGAGTGTCTGTGTGTCTGAGTGTCTGTGTGTCTGTGTGTCTGAGTGTCTGTGTGTCTGAGTGTCTGTGTGTCTGTGTGTCTGAGTGTCTGAGTGTCTGTGTGTCTGAGTGTCTGAGTGTCTGTGTGTCTGAGTGTCTGAGTGTCTGTGTGTCTGTGTGTCTGAGTGTCTGTGTGTCTGTGTGTCTGAGTGTCTGAGTGTCTGTGTGTCTGAGTGTCTGAGTGTCTGTGTGTCTGTGTGTCTGAGTGTCTGAGTGTCTGAGTGTCTGTGTGTCTGAGTGTCTGAGTGTCTGTGTGTCTGAGTGTCTGAGTGTCTGTGTGTCTGAGTGTCTGAGTGTCTGTGTGTCTGAGTGTCTGAGTGTCTGTGTGTCTGTGTGTCTGAGTGTCTGTGTGTCTGAGTGTCTGTGTGTCTGTGTGTCTGAGTGTCTGTGTGTCTGAGTGTCTGAGTGTCTGTGTGTCTGAGTGTCTGTGTGTCTGTGTGTCTGAGTGTCTGTGTGTCTGTGTGTCTGAGTGTCTGTGTGTCTGAGTGTCTGTGTGTCTGAGTGTCTGAGTGTCTGAGTGTCTGTGTGTCTGAGTGTCTGAGTGTCTGTGTGTCTGAGTGTCTGTGTGTCTGAGTGTCTGTGTGTCTGAGTGTCTGAGTGTCTGTGTGTCTGAGTGTCTGTGTGTCTGTGTGTCTGAGTGTCTGAGTGTCTGTGTGTCTGAGTGTCTGAGTGTCTGTGTGTCTGAGTGTCTGTGTGTCTGAGTGTCTGTGTGTCTGTGTGTCTGAGTGTCTGTGTGTCTGAGTGTCTGTGTGTCTGAGTGTCTGAGTGTCTGTGTGTCTGAGTGTCTGAGTGTCTGTGTGTCTGTGTGTCTGAGTGTCTGTGTGTCTGTGTGTCTGTGTGTCTGAGTGTCTGTGTGTCTGAGTGTCTGAGTGTCTGTGTGTCTGAGTGTCTGTGTGTCTGAGTGTCTGTGTGTCTGTGTGTCTGAGTGTCTGTGTGTCTGAGTGTCTGTGTGTCTGTGTGTCTGAGTGTCTGAGTGTCTGTGTGTCTGAGTGTCTGAGTGTCTGTGTGTCTGTGTGTCTGAGTGTCTGAGTGTCTGTGTGTCTGAGTGTCTGTGTGTCTGTGTGTCTGAGTGTCTGTGTGTCTGAGTGTCTGTGTGTCTGTGTGTCTGAGTGTCTGTGTGTCTGTGTGTCTGAGTGTCTGTGTGTCTGAGTGTCTGTGTGTCTGTGTGTCTGAGTGTCTGAGTGTCTGAGTGTCTGTGTGTCTGAGTGTCTGTGTGTCTGAGTGTCTGTGTGTCTGTGTGTCTGAGTGTCTGTGTGTCTGTGTGTCTGTGTGTCTGAGTGTCTGAGTGTCTGTGTGTCTGAGTGTCTGTGTGTCTGTGTGTCTGAGTGTCTGTGTGTCTGAGTGTCTGTGTGTCTGTGTGTCTGTGTGTCTGAGTGTCTGTGTGTCTGTGTGTCTGAGTGTCTGAGTGTCTGTGTGTCTGAGTGTCTGTGTGTCTGAGTGTCTGTGTGTCTGTGTGTCTGAGTGTCTGTGTGTCTGAGTGTCTGTGTGTCTGAGTGTCTGAGTGTCTGTGTGTCTGAGTGTCTGTGTGTCTGAGTGTCTGAGTGTCTGTGTGTCTGAGTGTCTGTGTGTCTGAGTGTCTGAGTGTCTGTGTGTCTGAGTGTCTGTGTGTCTGTGTGTCTGAGTGTCTGAGTGTCTGTGTGTCTGAGTGTCTGTGTGTCTGAGTGTCTGAGTGTCTGTGTGTCTGTGTGTCTGAGTGTCTGAGTGTCTGAGTGTCTGTGTGTCTGAGTGTCTGAGTGTCTGTGTGTCTGAGTGTCTGAGTGTCTGTGTGTCTGAGTGTCTGTGTGTCTGTGTGTCTGAGTGTCTGTGTGTCTGAGTGTCTGAGTGTCTGTGTGTCTGAGTGTCTGAGTGTCTGTGTGTCTGAGTGTCTGAGTGTCTGAGTGTCTGTGTGTCTGAGTGTCTGAGTGTCTGTGTGTCTGAGTGTCTGTGTGTCTGAGTGTCTGAGTGTCTGTGTGTCTGAGTGTCTGTGTGTCTGAGTGTCTGTGTGTCTGAGTGTCTGAGTGTCTGTGTGTCTGAGTGTCTATCCAACCTGTGTGTCTGTGTGTCTGAGTGTCTGAGTGTCTGTGTGTCTGAGTGTCTGAGTGTCTGTGTGTCTGAGTGTCTGTGTGTCTGAGTGTCTGTGTGTCTGAGTGTCTGTGTGTCTGTGTGTCTGAGTGTCTGTGTGTCTGAGTGTCTGAGTGTCTGTGTGTCTGAGTGTCTGAGTGTCTGTGTGTCTGAGTGTCTGAGTGTCTGTGTGTCTGAGTGTCTGTGTGTCTGAGTGTCTGTGTGTCTGAGTGTCTGTGTGTCTGTGTGTCTGAGTGTCTGTGTGTCTGAGTGTCTGAGTGTCTGAGTGTCTGTGTGTCTGTGTGTCTGAGTGTCTGTGTGTCTGTGTGTCTGAGTGTCTGAGTGTCTGTGTGTCTGAGTGTCTGTGTGTCTGAGTGTCTGTGTGTCTGTGTGTCTGAGTGTCTGTGTGTCTGAGTGTCTGTGTGTCTGTGTGTCTGAGTGTCTGTGTGTCTGTGTGTCTGAGTGTCTGTGTGTCTGAGTGTCTGTGTGTCTGAGTGTCTGTGTGTCTGAGTGTCTGAGTGTCTGTGTGTCTGAGTGTCTGAGTGTCTGTGTGTCTGAGTGTCTGTGTGTCTGAGTGTCTGTGTGTCTGTGTGTCTGAGTGTCTGTGTGTCTGTGTGTCTGAGTGTCTGTGTGTCTGTGTGTCTGAGTGTCTGTGTGTCTGAGTGTCTGTGTGTCTGAGTGTCTGAGTGTCTGTGTGTCTGAGTGTCTGTGTGTCTGTGTGTCTGAGTGTCTGTGTGTCTGAGTGTCTGAGTGTCTGAGTGTCTGTGTGTCTGAGTGTCTGAGTGTCTGTGTGTCTGAGTGTCTGAGTGTCTGTGTGTCTGAGTGTCTGTGTGTCTGAGTGTCTGTGTGTCTGAGTGTCTGAGTGTCTGAGTGTCTGAGTGTCTGTGTGTCTGTGTGTCTGAGTGTCTGTGTGTCTGAGTGTCTGTGTGTCTGAGTGTCTGTGTGTCTGTGTGTCTGTGTGTCTGAGTGTCTGAGTGTCTGTGTGTCTGAGTGTCTGTGTGTCTGTGTGTCTGAGTGTCTGTGTGTCTGAGTGTCTGTGTGTCTGAGTGTCTGAGTGTCTGTGTGTCTGTGTGTCTGAGTGTCTGTGTGTCTGAGTGTCTGAGTGTCTGTGTGTCTGAGTGTCTGAGTGTCTGTGTGTCTGAGTGTCTGAGTGTCTGAGTGTCTGTGTGTCTGAGTGTCTGAGTGTCTGTGTGTCTGAGTGTCTGAGTGTCTGTGTGTCTGAGTGTCTGAGTGTCTGTGTGTCTGTGTGTCTGAGTGTCTGTGTGTCTGAGTGTCTGTGTGTCTGAGTGTCTGAGTGTCTGTGTGTCTGAGTGTCTGAGTGTCTGTGTGTCTGTGTGTCTGAGTGTCTGAGTGTCTGTGTGTCTGAGTGTCTGTGTGTCTGAGTGTCTGTGTGTCTGTGTGTCTGAGTGTCTGAGTGTCTGTGTGTCTGAGTGTCTGAGTGTCTGTGTGTCTGAGTGTCTGTGTGTCTGTGTGTCTGAGTGTCTGAGTGTCTGAGTGTCTGAGTGTCTGTGTGTCTGAGTGTCTGTGTGTCTGTGTGTCTGAGTGTCTGTGTGTCTGAGTGTCTGTGTGTCTGTGTGTCTGAGTGTCTGTGTGTCTGAGTGTCTGTGTGTCTGTGTGTCTGTGTGTCTGTGTGTCTGAGTGTCTGTGTGTCTGTGTGTCTGAGTGTCTGAGTGTCTGTGTGTCTGAGTGTCTGAGTGTCTGTGTGTCTGTGTGTCTGAGTGTCTGTGTGTCTGTGTGTCTGAGTGTCTGTGTGTCTGTGTGTCTGAGTGTCTGAGTGTCTGTGTGTCTGAGTGTCTGTGTGTCTGAGTGTCTGAGTGTCTGTGTGTCTGAGTGTCTGTGTGTCTGTGTGTCTGAGTGTCTGTGTGTCTGAGTGTCTGAGTGTCTGTGTGTCTGAGTGTCTGAGTGTCTGTGTGTCTGAGTGTCTGAGTGTCTGTGTGTCTGAGTGTCTGAGTGTCTGTGTGTCTGAGTGTCTGAGTGTCTGTGTGTCTGAGTGTCTGTGTGTCTGAGTGTCTGTGTGTCTGTGTGTCTGTGTGTCTGAGTGTCTGAGTGTCTGTGTGTCTGAGTGTCTGAGTGTCTGTGTGTCTGAGTGTCTGAGTGTCTGTGTGTCTGAGTGTCTGAGTGTCTGAGTGTCTGTGTGTCTGAGTGTCTGAGTGTCTGAGTGTCTGAGTGTCTGTGTGTCTGAGTGTCTGTGTGTCTGAGTGTCTGTGTGTCTGAGTGTCTGAGTGTCTGTGTGTCTGAGTGTCTGTGTGTCTGAGTGTCTGAGTGTCTGTGTGTCTGAGTGTCTGTGTGTCTGTGTGTCTGAGTGTCTGAGTGTCTGTGTGTCTGAGTGTCTGTGTGTCTGTGTGTCTGAGTGTCTGAGTGTCTGTGTGTCTGAGTGTCTATCCAACCTGTGTGTCTGTGTGTCTGAGTGTCTGTGTGTCTGTGTGTCTGAGTGTCTGAGTGTCTGAGTGTCTGAGTGTCTGTGTGTCTGAGTGTCTGAGTGTCTGAGTGTCTGTGTGTCTGAGTGTCTGTGTGTCTGAGTGTCTGTGTGTCTGAGTGTCTGAGTGTCTGAGTGTCTGTGTGTCTGAGTGTCTGTGTGTCTGAGTGTCTGAGTGTCTGTGTGTCTGAGTGTCTGTGTGTCTGTGTGTCTGAGTGTCTGTGTGTCTGAGTGTCTGTGTGTCTGAGTGTCTGAGTGTCTGTGTGTCTGAGTGTCTGAGTGTCTGTGTGTCTGAGTGTCTGTGTGTCTGAGTGTCTGAGTGTCTGAGTGTCTGTGTGTCTGTGTGTCTGAGTGTCTGTGTGTCTGAGTGTCTGAGTGTCTGTGTGTCTGTGTGTCTGAGTGTCTGTGTGTCTGTGTGTCTGAGTGTCTGTGTGTCTGAGTGTCTGTGTGTCTGAGTGTCTGTGTGTCTGAGTGTCTGTGTGTCTGAGTGTCTGTGTGTCTGAGTGTCTGAGTGTCTGTGTGTCTGAGTGTCTGTGTGTCTGAGTGTCTGAGTGTCTGTGTGTCTGAGTGTCTGAGTGTCTGTGTGTCTGAGTGTCTGTGTGTCTGTGTGTCTGAGTGTCTGAGTGTCTGTGTGTCTGTGTGTCTGTGTGTCTGAGTGTCTGTGTGTCTGAGTGTCTGAGTGTCTGAGTGTCTGAGTGTCTGTGTGTCTGTGTGTCTGAGTGTCTGAGTGTCTGTGTGTCTGAGTGTCTGAGTGTCTGTGTGTCTGAGTGTCTGTGTGTCTGAGTGTCTGAGTGTCTGAGTGTCTGTGTTTCTGAGTGTCTATCCAACCTGTGTGTCTGTGTGTCTGTGTGTCTGTGTGTCTATCCAACCTGTGTGTCTGTGTGTCTATCCAACCTGTGTGTGAGCGGTTGTGTATCTTGAGGTTCTCCAGGCGAGAGAAGCTCTTGTTGCAGGTGGGGCAGCGGTGAGGCTTCTCATTGGTGTGTGTACGGATATGGATAAGCATCTTGTACCTGCAGACACACACACACACACACACACACACACACACACACACACTTACTTGAGTATAATAACAGGTGCACACGCAAACCCATATGGAACAATGTACTTGAATGGGTACAAGGAATTCATAACATCTTTACACACTTACTTGAGTATAATAACAGGTGCACACGCAAACCCATATGGAACAATGTACTTGAATGGGTACAAGGAATTCATAACATCTTTCTGAAAAGTTAGGAAGGTAGTTTTGAATGATACTCATAGAGGTGTACTGACTGGTTTCATGAAGGAGTGGTAAATGTCTGATGTTGGACACATTTCAGTGGTTAGTTAATCATCTCAGTCATGATCTGAGGTCAGTCTCACCTAGCGTTGAAGCCCCGCCCTTTGCGAGCACAGCCGTCCCAGTGGCAGCAGTAACCAGAATCCTTTTCAGGTTTGACGTGGAAGTCGTTGACGTGGTCCACGAGGTCTTGCAGGGACTCAAAGAGAAGATGGCACTGGGGAGAGAGAGAGAGGGATGGGGGAGAGAGAGGGGGGAGAGATGGGGGAGAGAGAGGGGGGGAGAGAGAGAGGGGGAGAGAGAGGGGGGGAGAGAGGGGGGAGAGAGAGAGGGGGGAGAGAGAGGGGGGGGAGAGAGGGGGGAGAGAGAGGGGGGAGAGAGAGAGGGGGAGAGAGAGAGGGGGGGGGGGGGAGAGGGTGGGAGAGGGGTACGGGGGTGAGTGGTGGAAGACAGAGGGAGAATAATGTAAAGAGAGAGAAGGTTGAACATGTCATTGTCACCACTGTCATTGTGAAATGTTAAAACAATGACCTTTGTAGTGTCTAGTTATGTCATGGTAACACCTGGCTGCAGAGTCCTAGCCTGGTCCCAGATCTGTTTGTGCTGGCTTGCCAACTCCTGGTCTCGACAATGACCATTACATAGGAGTTAGCAAGACAACAGAAACCCATCTGGGCCCAGGCTAAAATGTTTTCCCTGTTACATTACTTCCTGTGTCTCACCTTCCTCCAGCGACAGGCCAGCTGTTCGTCTGCTGAGAGATCGGGAGAGGCCCGCTTGTCGTTGGGCTGGCCAATGAACATGGATGACGGCAGGTGGAGTCCGGCCCCAGCACCAATCGGCACGAAGAACTGGAAGGCCTGCGAGGAGGCTCTGTTCTCCACGTAACGGATGTGAGCTGAGTCCTGAGAGAGAGGATGAAGAGGATGGAGGAGGATTAGAGGTTAGAATGTCTGTCTTACTCTATCAAACACACACACACACACACACACACACACACACACACACACACACACACACACACACACACACACACAAGCAAGATCTGTTCCCTCTGCTTCCATTCTTTTCACCATTTCCCCTCTTTCCCTCCCCTTTTCCTGTCCCTCTGCTTCTCGTGTCCCTCTCCTACTCCTGTCCTTCTCCCTCTCCTGTCCCTCTCCTCCTCCTGTCCCTCTGCTTCTCCTGTCCCTCTCATTCTCCTGTCCCTCTGCTTCTCCTGCCCCTCTCCTTCTCCTGTCCATCTCCTTCTTCTGTCCCTCTCCTTCTCCTGTCCCTCTGCTTCTCCTGTCCCTCTCCTTCTCCTGTCCTTCTCCTTCTCCTGTCCCTCTCATTCTCCTGTCCCTCTGCTTCTCCTGCCCCTCTCCTTCTCCTGTCCATCTCCTTCTTCTGTCCCTCTCCTTCTCCTGTCCCTCTGCTTCTCCTGTCCCTCTCCTTCTCCTGTCCTTCTCCTTCTCCTGTCCCCTCCTGTCCTTCTCCTTCTCCTGTCCCTCTCCTTCTCCAGTCCCTCTCCTTCTCCTCGCCTTCTCCTTCTCTTGTCCCTCTCCTTCTCCTCTCCTTCTCCTACTCCAGTCCCTCTCCTCCTCCTGTCCCTCTGCTCCTCCTGTCCCTCTCCTTCCCCTGTCCCTCTGCCCTTCCTGTCCCTCTCCTTTTCCTGTCCCTCTCCTACTCCTGTCCCTCTCCTGCACCTGTCCCTCTCCTTCTCTTGTCCCTCTCCTTCTCCTGTCCCCTCCTGTCCTTCTCGTTTTCCTGTCCCTCTGCTTCTCCTGTCCCTCTCCTTGTCCTGTCCTTCTCCTTCTCCTGTCCCCTCCTGTCCTTCTTCTTCTCTTGTCCCTCTCCTTCTCCTCTCCTTCTCCTTCTCCTGTCCCTCTCCTTCTCCTGTCCCTCTCCTCCTCCTGTCCCTCTCCTTCTCCTGTCTCTCTCCTTTTCCTGTCCCTCTGCTTCTCCTGTCCCTCTCCTTCTCCTGTCCTTCTCCTTCTCCTGTCCCTCTCCTCATCCTGTCCCTCTGCTTCTCCTGTCCCTCTCCTTCTCCTGTCCCTCTCCTTCTCCTGTCCCTCTCGTTTTCCTGTCCCTCTGCTTCTCCTGTCCCTCTCCTTCTCCTGTCCCTCTCCTTCTCCTGTCCCTCTCCATCTCCTGTCCTTCTCCTTCTCCTGTCCTTCTCCTTTCCTGTCCCTCTCCTTCTCCTGTCCCTCTGCTTCTCCTGTCCCTCTCCTTCTCCTGTCCCTCTCCTCCTCCTGTCCACTCCTGTCCTTCTCCTGTCCCTCTCCTTCTCCTGTCCCTCTCCTTCTCCTCTCCTTCTCCTGTCCCTCTCCTTCTCCTGTCCCTCTCCTTCTCCTGTCCTTCTCCTTCTCCTGTCCCTCTCCTTCTCCTGTCCACTCCTGTCCTTCTCCTGTCCCTCTCCTTCGCCTGTCCCTCTGCTTCTCCTGTCCCTCTCTTCTCCTGTCCCTCTCCTTCTCTTGTCCCTCTCCTTATCCTCTCCTTCTCCTGTCCCCTCCTGTCCCTCTCCTTCTCCTGTCCCTCTCCTTCTCCTGTCCCTCTCGTTTTCCTGTCCCTCTGCTTCTCCTGTCCCTCTCCTTCTCCTGTCCCTCTCCTTCTCCTGTCCCTCTCCATCTCCTGTCCTTCTCCTTCTCCTGTCCTTCTCCTTTCCTGTCCCTCTCCTTCTCCTGTCCCTCTGCTTCTCCTGTCCCTCTCCTTCTCCTGTCCCTCTCCTTCTCCTGTCCACTCCTGTCCTTCTCCTGTCCCTCTCCTTCTCCTGTCCCTCTCCTTCTCCTCTCCTTCTCCTGTCCCTCTCCTTCTCCTGTCCCTCTCCTTCTCCTGTCCTTCTCCTTCTCCTGTCCCTCTCCTTCTCCTGTCCACTCCTGTCCTTCTCCTGTCCCTCTCCTTCTCCTGTCCCTCTGCTTCTCCTGTCCCTCTCTTCTCCTGTCCCTCTCCTTCTCTTGTCCCTCTCCTTATCCTCTCCTTCTCCTGTCCCCTCCTGTCCCTCTCCTTCTCCTCTCCTTCTGTCCTTCTCCTTCTCCTGTCCCTCTCCTTCTCCTGTCCCTCTCCTTCTCCTTCTCCTGTCCCTCTCCTTCTCCTGTCCCTCTGCCTCTCCTGTCCCTCTCCTTTCCTGTCCCTCTGCTTCTCCTGTCCCTCTCCTTGTCCTGTCCTTCTCCTACTCCTGTCCCCTCCTGTCCTTCTCCTCCTCCTGTCCCTTTCCTTCTCCTGTCCCTCTCCTTTTCCTGTCCTTCTCCTTCTCCTGTCCCTCTCCTTCTCCTTCTCTTGTCCCTCTCCTTCTCCTTTCCTGTCCCTCTCCTGCTCCTGTCCCTCTGCTTCTCCTGTCCCTCTCCTTCTCCTGTCCCTCTGCTTTTCCTGTCCCTCTCCTTCTCCTGTCCCTCTCCTTCTCCTGTCTCTCCCCTCTCCTGTCCCTCTCCTTTTCCTGTCCCTCTGCCGCTCCTGTCCCTCTCCTTCTCCTGTCCTTCTCCTTCTCCTGTCCCTCTCCTCCTCCTGTCCCTCTGCTTCTCCTGTCCCTCTCCTTCTCCTGTCCCTCTGCTTCTCCTGTCCCTCTCCTTCTCCTGTCCCTCTCCTTCTCCTGTCCCTCTGCTTCTCCTGTCCCTCTCCATCTCCTGTCCCTCTCCTTCTCCTTCTCTTGTCCCTCTCCTTCTCCTGTCCCTCTCCTTCTCCTGTCCTTCTCCTTTTCCTGGCCCTCCCCCTCTCCTGTCCCTCTACGTCTCCTGTCCCTCTCCCTCTCCTTTTCCTGTCCTTCTCCTTCTCCTGTCCCTCTCCTTTCCTGTCCCTCTCCTCTTCCTGTCCTTCCCCTCTCCTTCTCCTGTCCCTCTCCTTCTCCTGTCCTTCTCCTTCTCCTGTCCTTCTCCTTCTCCTGTCCCTCTCCTTCTCCTGTCCCTCTCCTCTTCCTGTCCTTCCCCTCTCCTTCTCCTGTCCCTCTCCTCCTCTTGTCCTTCCCCTCTCCTTCTCCTGTCCCCCCCCCTCTCCTGTCCTTCTCCTTCTCCTGTCCCTCTCCTTCTCCTATCCCTCTCCTTCTCCTGTCCTTCTCCTTCTCCTGTCCCTCTCCTCATCCTGTCCTTCTCCTCCTCCTGTCCCTCTCCTCATCCTGTCCCTCTGCTTCTCCTGTCCCTCTCCTTCTCCTGTCCCTCTCCTTCTCCTGTCCCTCTCGTTTTCCTGTCCCTCTGCTTCTCCTGTCCCTCTCCTTCTCCTGTCCCTCTCCTTCTCCTGTCCCTCTCCATCTCCTGTCCTTCTCCTTCTCCTGTCCTTCTCCTTTCCTGTCCCTCTCCTTCTCCTGTCCCTCTGCTTCTCCTGTCCCTCTCCTTCTCCTGTCCCTCTCCTTCTCCTGTCCACTCCTGTCCTTCTCCTGTCCCTCTCCTTCTCCTGTCCCTCTCCTTCTCCTCTCCTTCTCCTGTCCCTCTCCTTCTCCTGTCCCTCTCCTTCTCCTGTCCTTCTCCTTCTCCTGTCCCTCTCCTTCTCCTGTCCACTCCTGTCCTTCTCCTGTCCCTCTCCTTCTCCTGTCCCTCTGCTTCTCCTGTCCCTCTCTTCTCCTGTCCCTCTCCTTCTCTTGTCCCTCTCCTTATCCTCTCCTTCTCCTGTCCCCTCCTGTCCCTCTCCTTCTCCTCTCCTTCTGTCCTTCTCCTTCTCCTGTCCCTCTCCTTCTCCT